>NW_007248554.1:121351-132784 GCF_000164805.1 Carlito syrichta | reverse complement strand
CCCAGGTGGGTCTCGAACCCACAGGCTCAGGCAATCCACTCACCTCAGCCTCCCAAAGGCGCGGGATTACAGCCTGAGCCACCGAGCCTGGCTCCAAGACATTTTTTAACAGGGAATAAAAACAACTGTGGAACAATATTCTGGGGACAGGGACCCAAAAAAAAAAAAAACCGGAATTTTTTTTTTTGGAAAGCCAACTCCTTGTAGTACCTATAGGCTTCTCCTGCTAGGTAAGTGCTCTAGAAACCTATCTGCGTTAGTGTACCAGCTAGCATTGTTGTGAGAGGCTGCATTTGTCTTCAGTACATTTTTTTTTGGAGATTCTTTCAATGTGTTTGCCCATTTCATGATGGGTGATTTACAAGCGCACCTGCCCACAACACACTGACCAAAAAGGCATGATCCCTGTGTTCCACCCTCCCTATTCATCTGATCTCACCCTAGCAACTTTTCTTGTTTCCCTGGATTAAAAAGTCCTTTAAAGGAAATGTTTTGCCGTTGTGGAAGAGGTGAAACAAAAAGTGGCAGAAGCACTAAAAGACATCAAAATTGACAAGTTCAAAAACTGTTTTGAGCGGTGGACAAAGTATCTTGATAGGTGTATTGCATCAAACAGAGAGTATTTTGATGGTGACTGAAGTTTAAACATGTAAGAACAAAAACACAATTTCTTATAAATAAAATCTGGGGTTTTTTGGGTCCCCAGTGTGTGATGTGATATATAGGTTTAAAAAACCACTACACAGGCCAGGCGTGGTGGCTCATGCCTATAATCCCAACATTTTGGGAGGCCGAGGTGAGAGGACTGCCTGAGCCCATAGGTTTGAGATCAGCCTGGGCAACTAGGCTAGACCTCATCTCTACAATAAATCGAAAAATTTGCCGGGCGTGGTAGCCTGTGGTTCCAGCTACTTGGAAGGCTGAGGTGGAAGGATAGCCTGAGCCCTGCAGGTCATTACTGGGGTGGCTGTGAGCAGCGTGCCACTGCACTCCAGCGTGGGCGACAAAGTGAGACTCTGACTCAAAAAAACCCCAAACCATTATACATATAAACAAAACCTCTATATTTTCTACATGTATATCTTATATATACACAAGCGTATATATACATACGTGTGTGAGAGTATGTGTACATATACAAAAAGGAACTGGGTACATGCCAAAGTAGAAGCAGTGATTACTTCCAAAAGGAGCCTGAGGCAAGGAAGGAGTCCACCTAAAGTCAAAGAGGGTTTCTTTGTCTTTCCCTCATCCAAGAATATTACTGTCCTTTTCCGGCGGCTGAATGCACAATTTATTGGCCATTGTGATGTGTATTCACAATTTGAATGACAGGTTCATCTTTGCAACTAAAAATCATCACCATTTCATGGCCCAAGATGGAATGAAATTTTTTTCTTTTTTTGAGTTGGAGTCTCACTCTGTCCCCCAGACTGGAGTGCAGTGGCCGCTCCTGGCCACCGCAGCCTCGACCTGCTGGGCTCCTGCAATCCTTCCGCCTCAGCCTTCTGAGTAGCTGGAACTACAGGCATGCGCTACCACGCCCGGCTCATTTTGATTTATTGTAGAGATGAGGTCTGCCAAGTTGCCCAGGCGGGTCTCGAACCTGCGGGCTCAGGCAATCCACTCACCTCAGCCTCCCAAAGGCGCGGGATTACAGGCTGAGCCACCAAGCCCGGCTGATGGAATGAAATTTAATGAACATATATTTAATTTTTAAGTTGCAGTAGTAGAACTTTCTGGAGGTACTGAATCTAGAGTAACTGAAATTGAGAGAACACAAAAACATTAGGCAATAAGCTGTGGAAATGCTGAATCTTCGAGTTAAAGTTCATGGGGTTCTATTTCTGATTGACTTTTAGTCTCAAAAATCATTCATTCTTGGTTAGCAAGAGTTTTTGTTAGCTTGTTCAACAGTTTGTCATTTGGTAAGTGGAAATAACGGTTGCCTTCAGATGTGTTTAGATAGGCAATTCTTGATGATTCTGAAAAAAAAGTGGATAAACTTTTAACCTTCTCTTCCTAGACATTAAAGTATGTGTCCTTTGTGGATGAGTCCCACATTAGGATGGTAGACCAACAACTACTTGGGAAAAGTCTGCAAGATGTTAAGGGCCAGGAAGTTCCAGTAAGTTAAAACATTTCAACTTCTTTTTTTTAAACAAAATTTACTATTAAATATTATCACATCTCAGAATTTTGTACAAAGCATAACTCATGAATTTTATCAAAGGAAACATACATAGGTTATCACCATTCAGATTGAAAACTTGGGCTGGGCATGGTGGCGCACACTCCCCCATCTCTACAAAAAAAACCTGAAAAAGTAGCCAGGTGCGATAGTGACTGCCTGCTGTGTCAGTTACTCAGGAAGCTGAGGCGGGAAGATTATTTGAGCCCAGGAGCTCAAGTCTGTAATGAGCTATGATTGCATCACTGCACTCCAGCCTGGGTGACAGAGTGAGATCTCATCTCTAAAAATTTTTTGAAAACCTGAATATTACCAGCAGAAGTCCCTTTTATGTTGCTTCCTATCACAACCCTCCCTTAAAAGCAGTCATTAGCCTGTATCCCAAAATTAATTTTGCTTTTCCTAGAATTTCATAAAAATGGAATCATATAGTATGTACTCAGTCTGTTAAGTACCTGGCTTCTTTCACTCAACATTTGTTTTGTGAGAGTCAGGATGTTGCATGCTAGTTCATTCTCACTGTGTGTAATTCCGTTGTATAAACATCCAATCTATTAATCTATTCTACTGGTGATGGAGCGGTTTTCAGTTTGGGGCTAATGCCAATAACGCTGCTGTGGTAAACACACGACACTCCACTGGGCAATTACCTAAGAGCGGAACTGCCAAGTAGTAAGGCAGCATATGTTCAGTTTCAATGGATACTAACAAACAAGTGCTGCAGGTGGTTGTTTGATTTCTCGTTCTCCCTGGCAGTTCTGGTTCCTGTGCCTCTAACTGCATTAGTTCTCTAGGGCCGCTGTAATGAATGACCACAAATCGGGTGGCTTAAAGCAACAGAAATGTATTCCACCACAGTTCTGGAGGCTAGGAATCTGAAGGTGTTGGCGCGTCCCCCTCTCTCCGAAGGCTTGAGGGAAAGGTCCTTCTTGGCTCTTCCCAGCATCTGATGTTTATGGCATTGGCTAGAGCCTCCATTACAATACTGAACAAAAGTGGTACTAGCAGCCATCTTTGTCTCATTCTCTCTCTCAGGGAGAAAGCGTTTTTATATTTATTTCACCATTCATTATAGTATTTGCGGTAAGTTTTTAGGAATGCTCTATCCGGTAAGAACATTCCCTTTTGTTCCTAGTTTGTTAAGAATCTTTACCATAAGCTGGGCGTGATGGCTCCTGCCTGTAATCCCAGCACTTTGGAAAGATGAGGCAGGAAGATTGCCTGGGCAACAAAGCATTGCCTGAGCCCAGCAGTGGTCTTGAGCATGCCACTGCACTCTAGTCTGGGCGACAGAGTGATAAAAAGCAGTGTGCCTGTACAGGGCACTTACCATGAATGGAGTCTGTAGTGCTCTGGGTGAGTGGGTGTGAAGGCCTAGGATGTCACTGTATACTACTATAGATCTGACAAACGTTGCACACATTTTTTTTTTTATTTTTCTTTTTTCAATAATAAATTAACCTTACCTTACTGTAACTTTTTTACTTCGTAAACATTTCCTTTTATTTTTTTTGAATTGGAGTCTCTGTCACCCTGGCTGGAGTGCAGTGGCTTGCTCATGGCCACCGCTGCCTCAACCTGCTGGGCTCAGGCGATCCTTCCGCCTCAGCCTTATAAATAACTGGAACTCAGGTGTGTGCCACTGTGCCTGGTTAATTTTCTGATTTGTCATAGAGACGAGGTCTTGCCAAGATGACCAGGCTGGTTTCAAACCCCTGGGCTCAGGCAATCCTCTCACCTCCACCTCCCAAAGTGCTGGGATTACAGGCATGAGCTACCGCACCTGGAAACATTTTCATTTTTTTAAACTTTTTGATTCTTCTGTAATAACACTTAGCTTAAAGCACAAACATATTATACAGTGGCACAAATATATTTTCTTTTTTTCTCCTTTATTTTATGTTAAAGGTGTGGGCTACAAGTCAGGATTGGGTGCATAAGTGGTCTATGTACGATGAAGCTTGGGCCCCCCCACTGGTCCTCACTTCGCCAGGTACCCTTAGTGGTGTTATGTGTCCCCCAATCCCTCCCTCCCTTGGCAGTGTCCCAAGTATATTTTCTTTTTTTTTTTTTGAGTTGGAGTCTCACTCTGTCACCAAGACTGGAGTGCAGTAGCACGCTCACCGCCACCCTAGCGTCCACCTGCTGGGCTCCAGCGATCCTTCCACCTCAGCCTTCCAAGTAGCTGGAACTACAGGCATGGGTTACCAATCCCGGCTAATTTTTTATTTATTGTAGAGGTGTGATCTCGCCAAGTTGCCCGGGTAGGTCTCAAACCCACGGGCTCAGGCAATCCACCCACCTCGGCCTCCCAAAGTGGTGGGATTACAGGCTGAGCCACTAAGCCCATCCTATTTTCTTTATATCCTTATTCTATAAACTTTTTTCTATTTTTAAATTTTTTTGTTGTCTTTTTACTTTTCAAATCTTTTGTTAAAAACGGAGACATAAACACACATTACCCTAGACATACACTGGGTCAGGTTCATCAATATCACCGTCTGCCACCTCGACATGCCTAACCCACTGGAAGATCTTCAGGGATAATGGGATAATGACATGATAATGACATACAGAGTTGTCATCTCCTATGATAACAATGCCTTCTTTTGGAATATCTCCTGAAGGACCTGCCTGAGTCTGTATTACAGTTAACTGGTTTTTTTTTTGGGGGGGGGGTCTTTTTTGGAATTGGGTATCACTGTGTCACCCAGGCTGAGTGCAGTAGCATAATCATGGCTCATGCAGCCTTAACCTGGGTTCGGGTGGTCTTCCACCTCAGCCTCCTGAGTAGCTGGGCCTATAGGCACACACCACCATGCCGGGCTAATTTTTTTTTTTTAGAAACGAAGTCTCACTATATTGCCCAGGCTGGTCTTGAATCTCAGGCTTCTGTCTTGGTTTCCCAAAGTGTTGGGATTACAGGTGTGAGCCACCACACTGACATACAGTTAACTTTTTAAAAAAAGGGCTGGGTGTGGCGGCTTATGCCTATAATGCCAGCACTTTGGGAGGCTGGGGTGAGAGGATTGCCTGAGCCTACGGGTTTGAGACCAACCTGGGCAACTTGGTGAGGCCTTATCTCTACAACAAATCACAAAATTAGCCAGGCATGGTAGTGCGCACCTGTAGTTCCATCTCCTTGGAAGTCCGAGGAGGAAGGATTGCCGGAGCCCAGCAGATTGAGGCTGAAGTGCCACTGCACTCCAGCCTGGGCGACAGAGTGAGACTCTAACTCAAAAAACAAACAAACAAATAAATCCAGCACAGTGGCTCAATCCTGTAATCCCAGCACTTTGGGAGGCCGAGGTGAGAGGATTGCCTGAGCCCGCTGGATTGAGACCAGCCTGGGCAACTTGGCGAGACTTCATCTCTCCAATAAATCAAAAAACTAGCCAGACATGGTGGTTCCAGCTGCTTGGAAGGCTGAGGTGGAAGGATTGCCTGAACCCTGCAGATAAAGGCTGTGGTGGCCAGGAGTGTGCCACTGCCCTCCAGCCTGGGAGATAGGGGATGATTCTGACTCAAGAAAAAAAAATGTCTAAGCAATTCTCTCTAAAGAAACAATGAATATGCAGTACAGTAAATACATTAAGCAGTAACATAATCGTTTATTATTATTATCAAGTGTTATATACCGTACGTAATTGTATGTGTCAGATATTTATACAACTGACAGCACAATAGGCCTGTTTATGCCAGCATCACCACAAACACATGAGTAATTCATTGCACTATGACATTATAATGCCTTTGATGTGACTTAGCAATAGGAATTTTTCAGCTCCATCACTTTTTTGTGTCAGAGTTCCACTGTGTGGCCCAGGCTGGCGTGCAGTGGCATGCTTACAGCTCACTGCAGCCTCAACTTTCTGAGCTCAGGCAATCCTTCCACCTCAGCCTAAAGGCACGCACCACCACATTCAACTAATTTTTTGTAGAGTTGAGGTCTCATTAGGTTGCCTAGGCTGATCTTGAATTCCTGGACTCAAGCAATCTTCTTGCCTTGGCCTCCCAAAATGTTGGGATTATATACGTGAGCCCATTGCACCCAGCCTCCATTGTAATCTTATAGTACCACCATCATATATGCAGTCTATCATTACTAAAACATCATTATGCAGGGCATGACTGTATTTAATTTGTGTGCCTGCACATGTATGTATAAAATTGTGTATGTAATACATACCAAGTTTACAATTTTAGCCATTTTTAAATGTACAATCCATTGACACTTAGTACATTCACAATGCTTTGCAACCATTACGACTAACCGTTTCCAAAACTTTTCATCATCCCAAAAGAAAGCCCCATATCTATTAAAGCAGCCAGTCCCCATCACTGACTTTCTACCCCCTGGCCCCTGGTAACCACAAATCTACTTTTTTCTGTCTCTAAGGATTTCACAATTCTGAACATTTCCTATAAATGGAATCACATGTATGTGATGTTTTGTACCTGGACTTTTTCAATCAGCATCAAATTTTCAAGCTTCATCCAGATTGTAGCATATGTCAGTACTTCCTTTTAACAGCCAAATAATATTCCATTGTATATGGATATAACATTTTGTTTACTCATTCATCTATTGATGGATACTTGGGTAGTTTCCTTTTGGCTGTGGTGGCTAGTGTTGCTATGAACATTCATGTACAAGAACTAATTCATTTTAATATCCTTGACTCAGACCTTCTTTGTCTCGTGAATAAAGATATATGTCACAAAAAATAAGCACGGCAATGATGGTAACCAATGGAGTTGCCAGCAGATGGGGCCTGGCGGGAGAAAGTGAAGCTAAGTTAACCAGTATGTACTGTCCATTGTGTGCTGGACATTGTCCTGGGCATCTGGGATACACAAAGCACACTGGGTCCCTGCTTCCGCATGAAAGAAGAATAATCATCAAGTTCACATATAAATTAATCAGATCATTCCCAGTAATGGTAAGTCCTATAAAGGATGTAGAATATCCTAGTGATACAAGAGTCAGTCACCTAGGAGGAAAGCCACTAGACAGGGTAGTCAGGACAAGAAGTGATATCTGCACAGAGGCCTGGCTTTTATGAATTGCACTTTCCAAATGGAGACAAGGATGCACATCTAATGAGGCTCATCCAAGGCTTAAATGAGGCAATGCTTACAAACACAAACACAGACCTGGTCTATATATTAAATAAATGATGGCTGCTAGGATTCACGTAATAGTAAATTTAACTTTTCAACTGGGAACAGTGGTGCACGCCTGTAATCCCAGCACTTTGGGAGGCCAAGGCGAGAGGCTTGCCTGAGTCCAGGGGCTCGAGACCAGCCTGGGCAACTTGGTGAGTCCTCGTCTCTACGATAAATTTTAAAACTAAACAAATAAACAAAACTTTTCAAGTTAATAATACCATTAAAGAATAGTCTAGAGTACTGGGAGTTGTCATTGCTGATGGGTTTGGAAACTTGGCTTTTTCAGAGACCCCCAGTGGACTTCACAGACTTGTCCAAACTGCCCCTGTCTCTCCACGATCCACCCTCCCTTCCTGGACAAGCAGAGGAAATGCAGCCGCTTAATGAAGAAACGACTCCTAGATCCAGGGACAGCCCAGGCTGGTGCCAGTGTGGAAGCTGCCTTCCATCCCAGCTCCCTGAGAGCCACAGATGCCTGGAGGAGCTGTGCTGCCGGAAGAAGCCAGGGGCCTGCATCACCACCTCCGAGCCGTTCAGGAAGCTCGTTCTGTCCAGACGCGCCCTGCAGTTCCTCCTGCTCTACCAGGAGCCCTTGCTGGCACTGGATGCGGATTCCACCAACAGCCAGCTGCGGCACTGTGCCTATAGGTGCTACACCACTTGGCGCTTTGGCTCCCAGGACATGGCTGACTTCGCTATCCTGCCTAGCTGCTGCCGCTGGAAGATCCGGAGAGAGTTTCCCAAGAGCGAAGGGCACTACAGTGGCTTCAAGAGTCCTTACTGAGAGCATGGGGCTGCGGCAGTCATATTAACATTAACACTTGAACTTGACCTGGAAAGATCTGTGGCTAAATTTCAGCCAAAGGGAAATGTGTTTTCATCTCCTATTGCTCCATATGTCTGAGAGCAGAGTGCCCTGGTTAAACAAACCAACCAACCCAAATCCCTCTGCACAGACTGAGGACGAAGAGATTCAGATATAAATCTAAGTCTCTGTTCTGTCCCTAGGAAGTTGTATGACCCTAGGCCTTTGCCTCTGTGCCCCTGCCTCCTTGTTATCCTCTATCTCAGAGATTGTATGAGGACAGGTTGACACAGTGCACATGAATGGTCTTGTTCATTGTAAAAAGCTGCATGAATGCAAAAAGCATCTCATTATGAGGTCAGACTAGGATAATGTCCAACTGAGAACAAGCCCTTTGGGTACTGGTTGGAGAATGTAGAGGATTGAAAGTGGCTACAAGGTCGGGCTTGGTTGCTCACCTATAATCCTAGCACTTTGGGAGGCCGAGGCGAGTGGATTGCCTGAACCCATGGGTTCAAGACCAGCCTGGGCAACTTGGCAAGACCTTGTCTCTACAACAAATCAAAAAAAAGATTAGCCAGGCGTGGCAGTGCATGCTGGTAGTTCTGGTTACTTGGAAGGCTGAGATGGAAGGATGGCCGCCCAGCAGGTCAATGCTGGGGTGGCTATGGGTGTGCCACTGCACTCCAGCCTAGGCAATGGAGTGAGACTCCAACTCAAAAAAAAAAAAAGTGACTACAAATTCTTTGACATTTGTCCCTCAAGACCTGAGGGTTTTGTCCCCTCCCCTTGAGTATGGGCAGCTCTGATTGCTTTATCCAATAGTGGAGGTGATGCTGTGTCAGTTTCAGGATCTAGGTCTTAAGAGGCTGACAGTGTCCACTTCCTTCTTCTTGGAACTCTTGCTGTCGGTGAAGCCAGCCCCCATGTAAAAGTCTGCCTATCCTGAGACCGCCCTGCTGTGAGGAAGCCCAAGCAACCACATGGAGGGGAGAATGCTCAACCAGCCCCAGTTTTCAAGCCATCTAAACCCCATCACCTAATATGGGAGACAAGATGCCTGTGGGTGACCCTGAACCCTACTAACACATGACTGAAACTCCATGGGACACTCCAAGTGAGAAGTGCCCTGTCAATCCAGAAAACCAAACTACTATCTTAAGTCACTAAGTATTGAGGTTGCTTGTTTCATAGTAACCATAACTGGGACAGAGAGCAAAACTGATGAATGGGGACATAGGCTCAGCCCACACCTTCCCTGGTTCTAAGGTCTTTAGGGGGCCCAGATCAACCTTGGAGTGCCTCAGGAACTTGGGTTTTTTGTTTGCTTGTTTATTTTTTGAGTTGGAGTCTCACTCTGTCGCCCAGCCTTCCAAGTAACCGGAACTACAGGCGCGTGCTTCCACACCCGGCTAATTTTTGATTTATTGTAGGGATGAGATCTCACCAAGTTGCCTGGGCAGGTCTTGAACCCGCGGGCTCAGACAATCCACTTGCCTCGGCCTCCCAAAGTGCTGAGACTACAGGCTGAGTCACCGAGCCCAGCCAGGAGCTTGGGTTTCTTCTGGACAGAAGAAGGGCTAAATCTGGTAAACTACCGGACCAGCCCCAGAATCCATCAAACCTAACTACTGAGCTACTGATACATTCCAATCCTTAACACAAGTCTATGACTGGAAGTGACTACCACTGTTAGAAACTAGAAAAAACCAACTAGGTGCAGTGGCTTGTGCCTGTAGTTCCAGCTACTCAGGAGTCTGAAGTAGCAGGATCATTTGAGCCCAGAAGTTCAAGACCTGCCTGGGCAACATAGCAAGACCTTGTCTCTTAAAAAGAAATAATTTTTTTTTTAATTAGCTGGGCAAGGCTGGGTTTGGTGGCTTGCTTCTCCAGAGGTTGAGGCAGGAGGATCACTTGAACCCAGGAATTCACAACTGTGATGAGCCATCATCAAGTTATTGCCCTCTAGCCTGGGTGACAGAACAAGACCCTGTCTCTTTAAAAAAAGAAAAAGCTAAAGCCAAGTGTGGTGGCTCAGGCCTGTGATCCCAGCACTTTGGGAGGGTGAGGCAAGACGATTGCCTGAGTCCTGGGGTTTGAGACCAGCCTGGACAATTTGACAAGACCTCATCTCTACAATAAATCAAAAAATTAGCTGGGTGTGGTGGCATATGCCTGCAGTTCCAGCTACTTGGAAGGCTGAGGCAGAAGGACCACCTGAGCCCAGCAGGTCGAAGCTGCGGTGGCCATGAGCATGCTGCTGCACTCCAGCCTGGGCGACAGAGTGAGACTTCGACTCAAAAAAAAAGCTGCCTTTATGCCTTTGACATGCTGTACTCTGCAGCCTGTTAGAATTGATGCAGTCTGGATGTTACTTTAAAAGCAACCCACGAGCCGGACTCGGTGGCTCAGCCTGTAATCCCAGCGCTTTGGGAGGCCGAGGAGAGAGGACAGCCTAGGTCCAGGGATTCGAGACCAACCTGGGCAACTTGGCAAGACCTCATCTCTACAATAAATCAAAATATTAGCCGGACATGGTAGCACATGCCTATAGTTCCAGCTAGTTGGAAGGCTGAGGCAGAAGGACCACCTGAGCCCAGCAGGTCGAGGCTGTGATGGCCATAAGCATGCCACTGCACTCCAGCCTGGGTGACAGAGTGGGACTCCGACTCATAATAAATAAATAAATAAATATGAAAGCAACCCACACCCAAACCTTAACATTTCTATACATCAACCACTAAGAATACGAAAATGAGCCAGGCACAGTAATCCCAACACTTTGGGAGGTGGAGGCAAGAAGATTGCCTGAGTCCAGGAGTTTGAGACCAAGTGGAGCAACATGGTAAGACTTTGTCTCTACAACAAATCAAAAAATTAGCAGGATGTGGTGATGAAACACACCTGTGGTTCCAGCTACTTGGAAGACTGAGGTGGAAGGATCGCCTGAGCCCAGCTGGTCGAGGCTGCGGTGGCCATGAGCATGCTACTGCACTCCAGACTGGGTGACAGACTGAGATTCCAACTAAAAAAAAAAATATATGAAAATGAATAGTCATACGGTTTAGGATCCTGCTTCCTTCTCACGGTTTTGTCACTAGAGTTGGCTATTCATCTATTTCTAAACAATAACTCTCATAAAGAATAAATAGTTTAAGCCGGGCTCGGTGGCTCAGCCTGTAATCCCGCGCCTTTGGGAGGCTGAGGTGAGTGGATTGCCTGAGCCCGCGGGTTCGAGACCCACCTGGGCAGCGAAACCTCCTCT
>NW_007248554.1:116331-121228 GCF_000164805.1 Carlito syrichta | reverse complement strand
AGCCCAGCAGGTCGAGGCTGCGGTGGCCGGGAGCGGCCACTGCACTCCAGTCTGGGCGACAGTGAGACTCCAACTCAAAAAAAAAAAAAAAAAAAAAAAAAAAAAAAAAAACAAAGAATAAATAGTTTAGAAACCACTATTAAGCACTGTGATGATGAAGGATCTGTGCTTTTTTTATACTTACTCTAAGAGTTACCATTTCGACACTTTTTAAAACCCAGCAGACTTCTGTACTAAAATAAAATAGCACAAAGATTTTTTTTGGCTAGAGGGTTTTATCTGGCATTAAACTCAGGAATCAAGGTAATTATGCCAGATTTAACTTTCATTTTTACTATCTTATCAGAGATATTTTTGAAAAGTGAATTACATGGTTTCTTTGGAATTGAAATTTTTTTACTCTGAAAATTCTATGTGACTGTTACAGGTTTCTATTCTGATGGCCTCTGGGCCTCCGTACCTTCCTTTAGGGGCCTTCTGCTAAATGTGGCTCTATCACCTCGGTGAGGTCCCATATGGAGTCAGAATTGGGAATGACAAATAATCACTGGATCTATCTGCTATGTTCTTTCACCTTCACCATGATGCTCTCGAGAGAGGGTGAGAGGTTGATGTGTTATTTCAACTGTGTGTAAAATGTCTGACACTTCCTACAATAACAGGGATCATATTGGTATTCTTATTTTTAGTCTACTGCATACAATGTCATTGCCAAAGGCATTAAGAGTCACATTTTGTAGGATCTGTTTCTTACTTAAATACAGTCTTCTGTTATGGTAATTACACATTATTCCTGGCTTCATCTCCGTGTCGGAAGAAGAGAAATCTGCTTTCTCAACATAAACTAGCTGATTTTGTGTTGAATTGGTAATAGACTTGCATTTCTCTTTTTAAAAGGGAACCATTTTTAAACCCGTCCTGATTCTAGCTTGGCAGTGTAGGTGTTCTTAACACGTCTGTTTTGATGATTAAAAATTATATATGATTTGTTTATGTAAGTCTTCTCTCTACTTCCTTTTTTCAGAATGTCCCCAAATCAGTTAACTCATTCACTGACATATTCATTCAACAAATACTCATTGAGGCACTCATTGGAGGCCAATAATAGGTAAGGTTGCTGCTTTCATGGAGAGATGGATATTAATCAAATAAATCACACAGATGTAATCTTGCAATTTGTGATGCATGTCATGGTGAAGAAGGTACATGATTCTCTGAAAGCTTGTACTATGGGAATCTGACCTACTTGAGATCAGAGAAGCCCGACCTGAGAAAGGATGGTTTTTTCGTTTGTTTTTTTTTTTGAGTTGGAGTCACTCTGTCGCCCAGACTGGAGTGCAGTGGCCGACCTGCTGGGCTCCGGCGATCCTTCCGCCTCAGCCTTCCAAGTAACTGGAACTACAGGCGCGCGCTACCACGCCCGGCTAATTGTTTTGATTTATTGTAGAGATGAGGTCTTGCCAAGTTGCCCAGGCGGGTCTCGAACCCGCAGGCTCAGACAATCCACTCACCTCAGCCTCCCAAAGGCACAGGATTACAGGCTGAGCCACCGAGCCCGGCTTGAGAAAGGATGTTTTAGCTAAAATCTGAAGAATAAGTTCTAGTTAACTAGGTTAAAGGGGAGGGAAGAGCATTCTAGGCAGAGAGGAGCATGTGCAGAGGTCCTGGAGTAGAAAAAGCATAGCAGATTTACAGAATTTAAAGGAGATCTGTATGAGCACACTGTAAATAGTACAGAGAAGTAAGGCATGAGGCAAGACTGGACAAGAAGGCAGGGGTCAGGCTGCCTAGAGCCTTGGAGGCCGTGGTAAACAGTTTGTCTTTATCCCAAGACCAGTGGGGAACCATTGGAAGACTCTAAGCAGAAGCTCGGTACAATTATATTTGATTTTTTTTGAGGGGAGATTGGGGGTCTCACTCTGTTACTCAGACTGGAGTGCGGTGGTATGCTTATGGCTCCACAGCCTCAACTTCCTGGCCTCGGGAGCTCCGTCTGCCTCAGTCTCCCAAATAGCTGGGACTACTGGCACACACCACCATGCCCAGCTAATTTTTAAATTTTTTTTGTAGAGATGAGGTCTTGCTATGTTGACTAGGCAGGTCTCGAACTCCTGGGTTCAAGCAGTCTTCTGGCCTCGGTCTCACAATGCGCTATGATTACAGGCATGAGTCACCACTCCCAGTCCATATCTGATTTTGTGAAGATCATTCTTGGGGTTGGGAGCAAAAAAAAAAAGATCATTCTGATTGCTGTGTGGGAAATGAAGTAGGAGTGTTGGTAATATGGTTTTCATTTTCATTTCAGTCTGTCCCTACTCCATGACACATTGGCCCCACATGTGCAGCCAAATGGAATAATTCTATTTTCTCCCCTCCCCTTCCTCTTGGGAAGTCACGAAAAGATCGGCAGTGAGGAAAAAAGGAGGAAAAGCTTTGGTGCGCCTTGACTTTTAAAGCAGCCTCTGTTGGCCGGGCACAGTGGCCCACACCTGTAATCCCAGCACTTTGGGAGGTGGAGGCGAGAGGATTGCCTGAGCTCAGGGGTTCGAGACCAGCCCAGGCAACATGGCGAGACCTCAGCCCGGGCAACATGGCGAGACCTCGTCTCTACAATAAATCAAAAAATTAGCTGGGCGTAGTGGCGCATGCCTGTGGTTCCAGCTACTTGGAAGGCTGAGGCAGAAGGATCAGCTGAACCCAGAAGGTCGAAGCTGCGGTGGCCGTGAGCGTGCCACTGCACTCCAGCCTGGGTGACACAGTGAGATTTCAACTCAAAAAGAAAATAAATAAATAAGTAAATTAAAAATTCCGCCTCTGTCTCCAGTTGGTGGGATAAGACTGCTTGTGGAGTATCAGATCAGAGGCAGGGGCATGCTAAATAAAGAGATAGGGCAGTCAACAGGACCCACTGAGGTGTTCTACTACTTGTGGTGTAAGCCTAAAATTAAGATCTAATATCATGTGCTGCCTTGATATCTGCTGAAGTCAGGAGTGCCCAGAAAGGCTTAACCACAAGTTCCTCTTCCCCAGCCCTCCCTTGAAAAAGGTCGGCAGGTCAAATAATTTCCTTATCAAACAGAACAGATACAGTTCCTGCGTATCCTTGAGCAACAGGTTTAAGTTCCCTGCCAACCATGAAACTGCCCAAATGAGCCAATCTCATCCTCCTGTAGGAACCAGGGGCACCTCACCCTCTTGATATTATAAAGTCTGCCTTTCACTGACTTAGTTGCTCACTCTGTTCCTGTGTGGCCTTGTGTGATACGTGGTGTCTTCCTCCCCTAAGCTGTAAGGATATGTGACTGATATATTGCTGCCAATCTCAAATTTTCAGTGTTGGGTATTGTGTGTTCAGCCATCCCTATAGTCCTAGGGTCAGAAGTGGGAATCCCTCTCTTACCAATGAGGTAAAGAGAAGGCAATTAAAACATCCCTTGTCCCAGGCCAACCAGTGGCCCTAAAAAATTAGCGTGTTGGCTTGGCTTCTGCCCATAGTAATTGTCTGCAGAAAGCCCCACCTGATAGAACTAATAAGGAACTGTGACCACTGTCCCCATTTATTCAAATTATCCACTTAAATGCACCAAGTGAGATTTTACCCTCTGCTACTTCGATATTTCTCAGCCCATATTTCAACCCCTTGCTGTCCTCATGCTGGGAATTCCTGAGGATCCCCTGATTCAACTCCTCCTTTTTTTTTTTTAAATAGATTTAGAAATTACTATCTCTTTCACTTTTACTATGACCTTTCAGTTTCCTGTTTTCCAGTTCCAGAGAGTTATGAATCATAGTTCAAAAATAAATGATGATCTATAGGGAGGAGTTTTTGCATTTTCAACATCCTTAGCTCTTTTTAATGAATTATCAAGGTCACATGAGCCTGAATCTTCAGGAATTGGAGGAGGTGGCTGACACTGGCTCACCATCTTAACCAAATAATCGTCATCCTTGACAAGCTTGGACAAGGGTCAACTAAAACTAACAGGGCCCTGTGCAAACCTGTCCAGTCTGAGTTATGAGTGTTCATGCTTTCTTTCCCCCAGTAAATCAGCTCCTCAGAGACAAGGAGCTCTTCGTCTTGGTTTTTGTCCCTTATGCCTATCTCAGCACAATAGGAGAGTGAACAATGGAAACAGACTGTTTGGGTTCAAGTCCTGTCTTGGCCACATATTAGCCAGGTGGCCTCAGGCAGCTTGTCATGTCTACCTATGCTAGCTATTCTTTTTTTTTTTTTTAAGGAGACAAGAAAAATTTATTAGTGCCGCTAGCTATTCTTATGATCTGGATGGTACCCAAGCATCACTCCTGAGCCCCAGGCCTATATATCTAGCCACCTCCAGATATTCTGTACTTAAATATTAATAGTTTAGAGGCAACTCATTCAAGTACAAAAGATGATTATCATTATCTCTGCTCGCCTACCCCACCCACACGTGTCTTCCCAAGCTCAGTCAGTGGCACCATCTGCCATTAACTCAATTTCCCAAGCCAGAAATCCAAAGGACATCCTCAAGGTCTCCCTTCTCCTTCTCCATTCTGTCTAATCTTTTTCTTTTTTTTTGAGTTGGAGTTGTTAGGGTACGGACAGGGTAAGGGCTGCAAGGTGGAGAGGGGAGGCATGCAGCTCGGTAACTCAGAGATCCAAGCAGATGCAAAGAATTGTGACACACAAAAAGGTAAAGAAAGAAAAGTGTGTTTAAAAGTAAATTAGAAGCCGGGCTCGGTGGCTCAGCCTGTAATCCCATGCCTTGGGAGGCTGAGGTGAGTGCATTGCCTGAGCCTGTGGGTTCGAGACCCACGTGGGCAACATAGTGAGACCTCATCTCTACAATAAATCAAAAAATTAGCCGGGTGTGGTAGCGCGCCTGTAGTTCCAGCTACTCGGAAGGCTGAGGCG
>NW_007248554.1:112135-116311 GCF_000164805.1 Carlito syrichta | reverse complement strand
AAGGATCGCGGGAGCCCAGCAGGTCGAGGCTGTGGTGGCCAGGAGTGGCCACTGCACTCCGGTCTGGGCGACAGAGTGGGACTCCAACTCAAAAAAATAAAAAAAGAAGATTCACCTCCCCAAGGTGGGAAAGGGGGCCAAAGCCAGGAAGCATGGCTACACCAGAGTCTAGCAAGGTAATGGCTGCTGGTTGCTTGTGGTTGAGTCTTTTTTTGTTTTGTTTTGTTTTTGTTTTGTTTTGTTTTTGTTTTTTGAGTTGGAGTCTCACTCTGTCGCCCAGACTGGAGTACACTGGCCGCTCCCGGCCACCACAGCCTCCACCTGCTGGGCTCCCGCAATCCATGTGCCTCAGCCTTCCAAGTTGCTGGAACTACAGGCGCACACTGCCACTGTTGAACCCGGGACTCTAATGAGAGAGATGGAGACCACAAAGAGCCAGCTCCGATGCAAACACATGAGGGTCTTTATTCAGGCTCGAGTCTGGGCTCACGCCCAAAGCAGCAGCTTCAAGGACGAGAGCCCTGATTCATAATGGCAAGCAGTTTTTATGCACAATTACAGAGGGAGGGGAAAGAACTCCAAACTTGATTTTACATGATTGGGTAATTTCTCCTAATGGGTACGGGAACACTTGGTATTGGTGGGTGCTGCCCGTGATTGACAGAAACCCACGTAATGGGCCAAGTGGAATGTTAGATAAGTTAGGTCCATACAGTCCCTGCGTATGAAGTAACCTGAGCCGGCAGGCAAAGGGTTGCATTAGCCCTTTAAGTTTCCATCCCAAGGTATGCTTAGGAAAGCTTGTTTGCTTAACATTTACATAACATAACATGGTCATTATGGGACAACAAAAGCCAAACTTAACAAAGTTTTAAATATGAATGCCGCAAACCCATACAGTGAATGTGGGGTAGAAAATCATATACTAATTCTGGGAATTTATAAAATATCACAAGCTTATTATAGCAAGGCGGTTACTTTTATAAAAGTCTTTGTTCCCTGCAGGTTTACATAGCCACTGCGTGTAAATTATCACTGGGATAAAAACTGGTGATAGAGAGCAGCTGGCGCCTCTGAGTCTGCTGCCACCTTGTAGGAATGTCTGAAAGGGGCTTATCGCTTTATCATTTACATCCCGTTGTAAAAGCATAAGTTAGCCTGCTAATTTGGGGCTGACAATGCTTAACCCAAGAGTTCTAAATACAAACACTGCTTAAAACCCGACATATGCCTAATTCTACGGGGTCTGAGGTAGGATTTAAAGTACTAAGATTTCATAAAATACATGAGGTAGGAATACACAAAATATATAGTAAACATGAGGTGGGGATATATGAAATATAGTGAACTAAACACTACTTTTACAACAAATAAGTTTCTTGGTTTCCTGGGTCTCTCAATAGCATGCTCTTAACCTAAATCTATTGTTGTCCTCTCACCACACCGGCTAATTTTTTATTTATTGTGGAGATGAGGTCTTGCCAAGTTGGTCAGGTGGGTCTCGAACCCACAGCCTCAGGCAATCCACTCACCTCAGCCTCCCAAAGGCACGGGATTACAGGCTGAGCCACCAAGCCCAGCTGGTTGAGTCCTTTTAACCATTCCCCTTGATAGGGGAAGATCATTAAGCTGATTGGGTGGTGGTCATCACAAAGGGGCAGACAAGCCCAGATACTGACGTCAGGTGATGGACAGCAGGCAGCTGGGTGCGTTAGTCACATGATTGCTGCCATAGTGGGGCTTACTTGAGTCAGGTAGGCCACAAAGGGCTGATTAGGTTAACCGTTGGGGGGGGTGATTCCTGCAAGAGACTTGTTAGACATTTGCAGTTCACAAACTCTTATGACTTTGGCCAGCCAAAGATCTTTGATCTTCAGCCTTGACAAGGAACCTAAACGTTTACTAGAGATTATTATGCTAAACCATGAATGGTTGGGTTGTCCTAATCTTGCATCTGAAGAAGATTTGCCTAGGGGGATAGGATAGGCTGCTGCTTGTTTTGCAGTAGAATGTCTGAACATTTTCTAACACTTTTGCTGAGGCAAAAAGACTAAACCATTTCAGGAGTCTCACTCTGTTGTAGAGATGAGGTCTCCCTAAATTGCCCAGGCTGGTCTCAAACCGTGGGCTCAGGCAATCCTCTCACCTCGGCCTCCCAAAGTGCTGGGATTATAGGTGTGAGCCACCATGCCCGGCCCATTCTGTCTAATCTTATCAATACATTCAGCATTTACTGAACACCCTGGCACTGTACAGGTACCAGGGATAAACAGATGAACAAGACAGACTCTTCAGGGGGTTAGATATAGAGGGGAGGACGGGCAAACAATGAGTAAAGGAGTGGAGCGAGGACTGCTTGGGATCAGAGGGTTTGAAAGAAATTAACAGAATGCTGTGATGGAACCTAGGGAGTTACTTCTGACAAAGGAAAGGACATTTTCTCCAAGGAAGTGACATTTATGCTAGATCTGCCTATCAAGGAGCCAACTGTGATGAATTAGAGCAGAGGTCCTCAAACTTTAGTTTTTTTTTTAAACTATAGTCCGCCCCTCCAACGGTCTGAGGGACAGTGAACTGGCCCCCTGTTCTAAAAGTTTGAGGACCCCTGAATTAGAGGAAGGGCATTCCAGAAACAGGGGCAACAAGCACAAAGCAAAGACGTGGGATAGAAATGTGTGGGTTCCAGAGCCTGGTCCAGTGGCTACGCATATAGCACCAGCTATGTGGGAGGACCCCATGAGCCCAGGAATTCAAGGTTAGCCTGGGCAACACAGTGGAACCCACCTCAAAAAAAAAAAAATAAAAGGAAGAAAGAAAGAAAGGGCAAAATCCACATAGGCAAGTATAATCTTGGGAGCATTATGAAGCTCATGAGATATAAGCAAGCCCTCACTAGAAGAAGAGACTAGAAACAGTGGAGTGAGAAGAGACATTCTTCATAGGACAGTGGAGTGCGCCAGGTTCAGAAGAAATGAGCAGGATATGTTACAAGTAGACTTGACTAGTTCCCCAGACAGGGAAGAAAGTGGATGAAGAGTAAATAGGGACTGACGTGGGGAAATCTTTAAAAAAGGAAAAAAAGCTGAGGAGTTTGAACCAGTTGCAAAGTCAAGATGGAGCCATTTTGGGGGCTCTCAGGGGAAATCAGGAAAGCATTGAATTAAAAAATATCCTTCAAGCCAGGCATGGTGGTTCAGACCTGTAATTCCAGCCCTTTGGGAGGCGGAGGTGTGAGAATTGCCTGAGCCCACAGGTTCCAGACTCTGACTCAAAAAAAAAAAAAAAAGAGCATCTTTCAGACAATCATGAGGATGATGTGTAAGGGGGGAGGCCCTTGAGGAAGAGACATCATTTAGAAGTCTGCTGAGATCATATAGGATTGACTCAATGAGCCACCTGTACTACTGAATTGGTGGTTATCATAGAAAGAATCATTAAAATAATTTTTAAGTCAGGTGCAGTGGCTCATGCCTGTAACCCCAGCACTTTGGGAGGTGGAAGCAAAAGGATTGCCTGAGCTCAGGGGGTTGAGACCAGCCTGAGCAACGTGGCGAGACCTTGTCTCTACAATAAATCAAAAAATTAGCCAGGTGAGGTGGCGCATGCCTGTAGCTCCAGCTTCTTGGAAGGCTGAGGCGGAAGGATCGCCGGAGCCCAGCAGGTCGAGGCTGCGGTGGTCGGGAGTGGCCACTGCACTCCAGTCTGGGCGACAGAGTGAGACTCCAACTCAAAAAATAATAATAATAATAATAATAAATATTTTTAAATCTCTTTAAGCCCAACAGTAAGAGGTCAGTTAAATAAATTATGACACACTCACAACAGAAGAGCATGCAGCTATTTGCAGTGATGCTGTAGAAGGACGGTTAATGACACAGACAGATGTTCAAGGCAGAAGCAATATGACATCTCTTGCTTAAGGAGAACCCAAGCCTTCAATATTTTCCTGAAAATATTGTTTCTATTAACAACCTTTAATCATGAATGCACATTTAAGGGGACAAAGGCGAATGCCTCATTCTTCATTTGAATGTGTCAGAGATGATAGAAGAGGTTAGTGGCATTTCCTGAGATCCAGAAGCCAAGCTTACAAACCACCTTTGGGTTTTCCCCTACCATGGGTCTTTTTTTTTTTTTTTTTTTTTTGAGTTGGAGTCTCACTCTGTCACTCAGACC
>NW_007248554.1:109035-112071 GCF_000164805.1 Carlito syrichta | reverse complement strand
TCACCTCAGCCTCCCAAAGGCGCGGGATTACAGGCTGAGCCACCGAGCCCGGCTTCCCTACCATGGTTTGTTTTGGATAACTCAAGATTGGACATGTGGCTAGCACTGTATCTCCTTTCCTTCTGTTTGTGATATTTATATATTTTAAATATGTAATCTAAAATTTGTGTCTGGCATTTTCTCAAAAAGCAAAGTACAGAATTACCACATAGATCCATCAATTCCATTTCTATATATATATATACTCAAAAGAATTGAAAGCAGGTACTTAGTACTCAAATAGATACTTGTACATGAACATTCACAGCATTTTGACAACAGACAAAAGATAGAAACAACCCAAGTTTCCATCAACAGAGGAATGGATAAACAAAATGTGGTCTAGCCATCCAATGGAATATTTGGCCATAAAAAGGAATGAAGTTCTGATACATGCTACATCATGAATACTGAAAACATTATACTGGTCGGGCACAGTGGCTCACACCTACAATCTCAGCACTTTGGGAGGTCGAGGTGAGAGGATTGTCTGAGCCCCTGGGTTCGAGACCAGCCTGGGCAACTTAGTGAGGCCTCATCTCCACAATAAATCAAAAAATTAACCGGGTATGGTGGCGCGTGCCTATAGTTCCAGCTACTAGGAAGGCTAAGGCGGAAGGATCAGCTGAGCCCAGCAGGTCGAGGCTGTGGTGGTCATGTGCGTGCCACTGCCTGGGTGACAAAGTGAGACTCTGACTCCAAAAAAAAGTAGAAAAGAAAACATTATATCAAGTGAAATAAGCAAGATATAAAAGGACAAATGTTGTATAATTTCACTTATATGAACTACCTCTAATAGGCAAATTCATGGAGGCTGAAAGTAGAATAGAAGTGACCAAGGGCAGGAGGGAAGAGGGATAGGAATTATTGGTTAGTGGGTACAACACTTCTGTTTGGGATGATGAAAAAGTTCTGGAGATCAATAGTGGTGATTATTACACAATACTTGTGAATGTACTTACTGCACTAAATTGTAAAGATTGTTTAAAAATTGTAACTTTGGCTGGGCTCTGTGGCTCAACCTGTAATCCCAGCATTCTGGGAGGATGAGGTAAGTGGATTGCTTGAGCCTGCAGGTTCGAGACCAGCCTGGACAACTTGGTGAGACCTCATGTTTACAATAAATGTGCCTTCAACTTCAGATAAAGCTCTAAAAGACGCGGTCCACAAAGTGACTCATGACTCCCTGTGTCTGAACCAGGCTTGTATGTGGGGAGACATCAGATGTGACTGTGCCCATTCATGGAGTTTGAGGACTGCCTGGTGCAGCACCTGGAAACAGCTTCCGCTTGCTCAGGTTCATGTGCATTTGCTTCTGTGTCCCTGGGAGAGCAAAGTGGCTCAGTCTCCAAGGAGGATGAGGTGGGAAAACCCACAAGCAGCTAGGCCATGTCAATGGGTAATTATTGTGAATGTTTTGCCAGGTAGAAACTTTTGAAGGTGCCACAGAGGTCCCATCAAAAATGGCTGGGACACGTCATCCTGGAAATGAAGGTGACACATAGAAGAATATAGGACAGGCTGAAACCGCTGCCTCCTAGAAACAGATCCAAATGTCGAAGTAAAGCAGAAAGGGATAAAATTAGAGCATGCAGAACATTCTAGGAGAATAGAGTCCCCTGTGGTAAATTCACTTTAAGGTAACCTGATCTATAAAAATCTAGATTTACAAAATAAGTAAATGGAAGGGGTAAGAATGATTTTTCATTTTACAAAGGGGTTCATGAAAAGATTCCTTCAATAACATTTGAATGAAATTGTAAAAATTGAGTCTTCCTTTTTAGGAACATATCTATTAAAGAGGAAGAGAGATATCCGGAACCTAGCTGTGAGATCTCTCTAGATCTATCTTGGTTTTCTTATTCATAAAAGGAAAGCATTGGACTAGACATGACCTCTAAGGTACTATGAATCTCAAAAAGCTCTCTCCATTGTAAAAAATGAGATCATTTTGTACTTGACATTAAGCTTATATAAATTACTTAGCAGGCCGGGTGCCGTGGCTCACACCTGTAATCCCAGCACTTCGGGAGGCAGAGGCAAGAGAATTGCCTGAGACTAGGGGTTCAAGACCAGCCTGGGCAAATTGGTGAGACCTCGTCTATACAATTAATTTTTTAAAAATTAGCTAGGCTTGATGGTGCACATCTGTGGTTCCAGCTACTTAGAAAGCTGAGGCAGAAGGATGGCCTGAATCCAGGAGGTCGAGGCTGTGGTGGCTGTGAGGGTGCCACTGCACTCCAGCCTGGGCGACAGAGTGAGATTGAATCAAAAAGAAAAAAGTAAACCTAAATGTACACTTAAACTGTTGATAGAATTTCAACAATTTAAAGTACTGAAGAAGATTTGTTAACTCTAGTTAACAACCAGAGTGGGAAAAAATGTAGAATGCTCACCTACATTTGAAAGTGAATATTCACATATTAGCAACAAAACCCAATGACAGTCTCATTCATTTCATTGACATCAATACTCTGACTAGAAAATGATGGTTACCTGTGTGACGCCACAATCACTGATTCCTCCACAAGCCAGAGATGTCAGAGCTGATTTGGATGTCAGTATGTGATTACTTAGCCTTCAGAAGGCAAAGGCCAAACCAAAAACAAATGGAAACCTAAGGCTAATTGTGTTTCACACCTAGTAAAAAGAAAAAGAAAAACCAGAAAAAGGGAAACAGCTGAAGAAAAACCAGAAAAAGGGAAACAGCTGAAGAAAGGGACAGGGTGCTACTCCTCAAACACTTCCTGTTGGTTGTGCTGGCATAACTGTCTACTGTGCATCTTATGAATCCCAGCAGAGTTCTTATGCCACAATAGCAACAAAATTGTGGGCTACAATTCAGGGTTAGGTTCCTAAGTGGTCATCATGCAGGTAACGTTTGGGTAGTCAGCCGGGCTTGGTGGCTCAGCCTGTTATCCCAGAACGGGTTTGAGACCCGCCTGGGCAACTTGGCGAGACCTCATCTCTACAATAAATCAAAAAATTAGCTGGGCG
>NW_007248554.1:106995-107938 GCF_000164805.1 Carlito syrichta | reverse complement strand
GGAGCGGCCACTGCACTCCCAGTCTGGGCAACAGAGTGAGACTCCGACTCAAAAAAAGAAAGAAAGAAAGTGCTGTCTTCACCAGAGAAAAAAGCAGATGAATTTTCATAATGAGACAAGTCACATAAAAGGTGTATCTTTGATGCTGCTTGTTTTGTTTTCATTCAAACCTCCAAGTTTGATGATGTCTGATACAAGATCACAAGATTCAAGTGTGGTTTTAGAGGCCTCATTTCCTGGAGAGCTTCCTTCCTTCTTGGAACGACCCCTTCTTTTCTAACAGATCTGGCTCAAGTTTAACTAGTACAGTTTAGCTACTGTCTCAAGTGAAGGTTGGGAACATAGAAGCTTGGGATGGACAAGAGGAGGGAAAGGGTCGGGCTCAGTGGCTCAGCCTGTCATCCCAGTACTTTGGGAGGCCGAGGTGCGTGGACAACCTGATCCCGCGGGTTCAAGACCAGCCTGGGCAACTTGGCAAGACCTCGTCTCTACAATAAATCAAAAAATTAGCCGGGCATGGTGACACGTGCCTGTATTTCCACCTACTTGGGAGGCTGAGGTGGAAGGATGTCTGAGCCCAGCAGATAGAGGCAGCAGTGGCCATGAATGTGCCACTGCACTACAGCCTGGGTGACAGAGTGAGACTCCAACTCAAAAAATAATAATAATAATAATAATAATAAAGGCAAATGTTTCTACACGGAGCTGACAATTATTATTTTAAAGTTTTTTAAAAGAGAAACATTCTAAATTCGCACAAATGGTCATGAATTTCTTTATTTTCTTTTTTCTTTTTTGAGTTGGAATCTCACTCAGTTGCCCAGATTGGAGTGCAGCGGCTGCTCCCGGCCACCGCAGCCTCGACCTGCTGGGCTCCAGCAACCCTTCCGCCTCAGCCTTCTGAGTAGCCGGAATTACAGGCGCGCGCTACCACACCCAGCTA
>NW_007248554.1:98812-106491 GCF_000164805.1 Carlito syrichta | reverse complement strand
GCGGCCACTGCACTCCAGTCTGGGTGACAGAGTGAGACTCCGACTCGGAAAAAAAAAAACAAAAAAACATACACGAAGTCCCCTTGCAAAAAATATCTCAAGATGAAACACTAAAGAACTAAAAGAAAATGAAATTTTTGTGGCTTAATCTGAATTAAGAATCTTATGTTATCAGAATTTATTAACACTAATATCACTAAAGTTGGTATACAATCCCCCACTGCTAAATTTGGCACACACAAAAAAAGAATCTTGGCCGGGCTCAGTGGCTCAGCCTGTAATCCCGCGCTTTGGGAGGCCAAGGTGAGTGAATTGCCTGAGCCCGAGGGTTCGAGACCCACCTGGGCAACTTGGCGAGACCTCATCTCTACAATAAAATCAAAAAATTAGCCGGGCGTGGTAGCGCGCACCTGTAGTTCCAGCTACTCGGAAGGCTGAGGCGGAAGGATCGCCAGAGCCCAGCAGGTCGAGGCTGCGGTGACCGGGAGTGGCCACTGCACTTCAGTCTGGGCGACAGAGTGAGACTCCAACTCCAAAAAAAAAAAAAGAAAAGAAAAAAAGAAGAAGAAAAAGAATCTTGTATTTATAATATTTCTGTGCAGTTAGTAACTATATTAGCTTCCTATTCCTGCTATAAAAAATCACCACAAGGCTGGGCCACAGTGGCTCAAGTCTGAAATTCCAGCACTTTGGGAGGCCGAGGAGGGAGGATTGCCTGAGCCAAGGGATTCGAAACCAGGCTGAGCAACTTGGTGAGATCTCGTCTCTACAATAAAATCACACAAAAAACTAGCTGGGCATGGTGGCATGTGTCTGTAGTTCCAGCTACCTGGAAGGCTGAGGCGGAAGGATCGCCAGAGCTCAGATGGCTGAGGCTGTGGTGGCCATGAGTGTGCCACTGCGTTACAACCTGGGTGACAGAGCGAGACTCTGACTAAAACAAACAAACACAAACTTAGTGGTTTAAAACAACGCAAAGTAGGCTGGGTGCAGCGGCTCATGCCCATAATCCCAGCACTTTGGGAGGCTAAGGTGAGAGGAGTGCCTGAGTCTACCAGTTCGAGACCAGCCTGGGCAACGTGGCGAGATTTCCCCCCATCTCTACAACAAATCAAAAAATTAGCCGGATGTGGTGGCACGTGCCTGTAGTTCCGGCTACTTGGAAGGCTGAGGTGGAAAGATCTCCTGAGCCCAGCAGGTTGAGGCTGCGGTGGCTGGAAGCATGCCACTACCCTCCAGACTGGGTGACAGAGTGAGACTCCTACTCAAAAAAACAAAACAACGCAAACTTATTATTTTACAGGTCTGGAGGTCAGGAGTCCAAAATGGGTCTTACACGTTAACATAAAGGTGCCAGCAGCGTTGGATGCCTTCTGGAGGTTCTAAGGGGTCCTCCTCCTTGCCTTATCCAGCTTTATTCCTGGATCAGGGTCCTCAGCTAGCAATCTCCTCACTCTGTGCTCACATCTCTTTTTCTGACTCTGGGTTGGCCTTTCCCTTCCATTGTTAAGGATCCTTGTGATTAAATCGGGCTCATCTTGAGCCAGGCTCGGTGGCTCAGCCTGTAATCCTGCGCCTTTGGGAGGCTGAGGTGAGTGGATTGCCTGAGCCCGCGGGTTCGAGACCCACCTGGGCAGCGAGACCTCATCTCTACAAGAAATCAAAAAATCAGCCGGGTGTGGTAGCACATGCCTGTAATTCCGGCTACTCGGAAGCCTGAGGCGGAAGGATCGCCGGAGCCCAGCAGGTCGAGGCTGCGTGGCCGGGAGCAGTCACTACACTCCAGTCTGGGCGACAGAATGAGACTCCAACTCAAAAAAAAAAAAAAAAAAGAAAATTGGGCTCATTTGGGTAATCCGAGACAATCTCCCTATTTCAAGATCCTTAAATTAATTACATCTGCAAAGTCCCTTTTGCCATATAAGACCACATTTACAGGCTCCAGGAATGAGGCTGTAGATATCCTTGCGGAGCCACTGTTGTGCCTGCCACGTAATTATGGCACCATCTTAGAATATTATTAGATTTGACATAATGGGACTGTATCTTTGTGTCTTATTTTCCTGAGTCCGTTGGGTAATCCTTTTAAATATTTACACATCTAATAGTTTCTAAATCAGTTTGAAAATAGATTTGATTACACTGTACGCTAATGTACTCTTGTCTCTCTGCCATGAGGGAACATGATGAAATGTATGGTGGTTCCATTAACTGTCACAAGCTGGATTTCTTCTGTCTCAAGGTGATCCCGTGATCCTCATTATCCCTTACCTTTGTACACACCAAGTAATGGAACCGGGCTTTACCATAAAAATGGCCCCACATGATATTACACAATGTTTTAGAGTGAACAAAATGATCTCATAGCATTTTAAGGCTACGTAAAGAAATAGTCAAATGCAAAGATGCTGCTGGGTGCGATGACTCACACCTGTATAATCCCAGCACTTTGGAAGGTGGAGGTGGGAGAACTTCTTGAGCCCAGGAGTTCAAGATAAGACCAGGCAATATAGGGAGAACTTGTCTCTAAAAAAAATTTTGTTTTTTTTGAGTTGGAGTCTCACTCTGTCGCCCAGACTGGAGTGTAGTGGCCGCTCCCGGCCACTGCAGCCTCGACCTGCTGGGCTCCGGCGATCCTTCCACCTCAGCCATCCAAGTAGCTGGAACTACAGGCGTGCGCTACCACGCCCGGCTCATTTTTGATTTATTGTAGAGATGAGGTCTCGCTGCCCAGGCGGGTCTCGAACCCACGGGCTCAGGCAATCCACTCACCTCAGCCTCCCAAAGGCGCGGGATTACAGGCTGAGTCACCGAGCCCGGCTTAAAAAAATTTTAAACATTAGCTTGGTGTGGTGGTGCATGCCTGCAGTCCCAGCTACTTGGGAGGCTGAGGCAGGCGGGTCGCTGGATCCCAGGAGCAGGAGGCTGAAGTGAGCTGCAATTGTGCCACTGTACTCCAGCAAAAAAAAAAAAGCAAAGATGCTGGAATTAGGCAGACATGGACTCCGATCCTGACTCAACCACCTATATGACCTCACAGTTTTACTTCTCAGTACCTGCTTCATGGTTCACATGAGATTGAATAAAATGATAAAATGAAGCCTTAAGAGCATTTGGCAGGGTCTTAGCTGTTATTATTATTATAAAGACAACACTATACTTGACATGACATTGATCCCCAGCTTACATAAAAAGAGACACTTCAAAAGTAAATAACTTGTCTAAGAATGCACAGCTACTAAATAATCTTACAAATATGCATTTTACTCTAAAATGCCGATAAGCATGAAGAGAGTAAAAGCTACCATTTTGCCCCTCCCCAAATAATCACTGTTAAGATTTTGAGGCCAGGAGTCGTGGCTCATGCCTATAATCCCAGCACTTTGGGAGGCCGAAGTAAGAGGATTGCCTGAGTCTGCGGGTTCAAGACCAGTCTGGGCAACTTGGCGAGACCTAATCTCTACAATAAGTTTTTAAAAAATAAAAAAGATTTTGAACAGGTGTTTTATGGTGGTGATTATGACAGGAAGGTGCTTCTGGTCTTTGGGTGGGGGCCAGCCTTCCTGGAATAAATTGAACATCCCACAGAAGGAAGGGCTGTCCTGTATTCCACAGAACTTTCTCATACCGGCAACCTTCTTCTAATAATTTGAGCCTATAACCTAACTCCATTTTACTTACAAACACAAAGTCTTTTTGCATCATTTTTGTATATGCATTGAATTTTTTAGGAATGTAAATATCATATATGTCCAGGGAGTGCTATACTTTGTTTTGGTCAAAACGTGATGAAGAAAAATTCAATTAAAATGGAAAAAAAAATCAATAAAAAAACAACTTTAAGCTGGGCATGGTAGCGCGTGCCTGTAGTTCCAGCTACTTGGAAGGTGGGGCAGAAGGATCTCCGGAGCCAGGCAGGTCAAGGCTGTGGTGGTGGTGAGTATGTCACTGCACTCCAGCCTGGGTGACAAAATGAGACTCCAACTCCAAAAAAAAAAAAAAAAAAAAAAAAACTTTGATGAAGAATTATTCCCTCATTTCAGAAAACCACATCACCAGAAGCCATGCAATTTGTGATATTTGAGTTGCAAAAATAAAAAACCTTATATCAATTGTACCAGCAGCTATTAGGTGCAAGTAGGTATCTGAGATTTGGGATTCTTAGACTCAAATACTATTAAAGGTTGGGAGACACAGTAAATGTAGAGATGTCCCTAAATGTCATTAAAACTTTATTTTATTTTATTTATTCTGAGTCAGAGTCACTCTGTCGCCCAGTCTGGAGTGCAGTGGCATGCTCATGGCCACCACAGCCTCGACCGGCTTGGCTTAGGCGATCCTTCCACCTCAATTTTCCAAGTAAGTGGAACTACAGGCACACACCACCATGCCCAACTAATTTTTTTATTTATTGTAGAGATGAGGTCCAACCAAGTTGCCCAGGCTGGTCTTGAACCCATGAGCTATGGTAATCCTCTCACCCTGGCCTCCCAAAGTGCTGGGGTTACAGGCATGAGCCACCATGCCCAGCCTAAAAGATTATTTTTAAAATTGTATATTATAAGAATGGCCATCGTTAATAAAGCAAACAACAACAGATGCTGGTGAGGATGCGGATAAAAGGGAATGCTTCTACACTGCTGGTGGAAATGCAAACTAGTTCAACCTCTATGGAAAACAGTGTGGTGATTTTCTTTCTTTCTTTCTTTCTTTCTTTCTTTCTTTCTTTCTTTCTTTCTTTCTTTCTTTCTTTCTTTCTTTCTTTCTTTCTTTCTTTCTTTCTTTCTTTCTTTCTTTCTTTCTTTCTTTCTTTCTTTCTTTCTTTCTTTCTTTCTTTCTTTCTTTTTGAGTTGGAGTCTCACTCTGTCGCCCAGGCTGGAGTGCAGTGGCATGCTCATGGCCACCATAGCCTCAACTTGCTGGGCTCAGGTGACCCTTCTGCCTCAGCCTTCCAAATACCTGAAACTATAGGCATGTACCACCATGCCCAGGTAATATTTTATTTATTGTAGTGATGAGGTCTCGTCAAGTTGCCCAGGCTGGTCTCAAACCCATGGGATCAGGCAATTCTCTCACCTCAGCCTCCTAAAGTGCTGGGATTATAGGCATGAGCCACCAAGTGTGGTGATTTCTAAAAGAACTAGAAATTGACATTCCACATAACCCAGCAATTCCTCTACTGGGAATATACCTGGAAGAACTCAAAGAATTCTACTCAAATAAGATACCTGCATACGCATTATTATTGCAGCATTATGCACAATAGCAAAAACATGGAATCAACCGTGCTGTCCATCAAAACTGGACTGGATAAAAAAATGTGGTACAGTCCGGACGCAGTGGCTCAAGCCTGTAATCCCAGCACTTTGGGAAGCCGAGGTGAGGGGATTGCATGAGCTCACAGGTTCAAGAACAGTCTGGGCAACTTGGTGAGACCTCATCTCTACAATAAATGTTTAAAAAATTAGCCAGGCCTGGTAGTGAGCGCCTATAGTTCCAGTTACTTGGAAGGCTGAGGCAGAAGGATTGCTGGAGCCCAGCAGGTTGATGCTGGGATGGATACCACTGCATACCACTGCACTTCAGCCTGGGCGATGGAGTGAGACTCCAACTCAAAAACAAAAAACAAAAAAACCCAGCTTTTCAATAGTTTTACCCTTGGAATCACACATTTTATACATGTTCAACAAACTGAATAAAAAATAAAATATATAGATTTTATATCCTATAGGATTTAACATTCTATATGTTAAAATTTTTTCTTAGCTGGGCTTGGTGGCTCAGCCTGTAATCCCGCACTTTGGGAGACTGAGGTGAATGGATTGCCTAAGCCTGAGGGTTCGAGACCCACCTGGGCAACTTGGCGAGATCTCATCTCCACAATAAATCAAAAATTAGCCGGGTGTGGTAGCACACACCTATAGTTCCAGCTACTTAGAAGGCTGAGGCGAAGGATCGCCGGAGCCCAGCAGGTCGAGGCTGCGGTAGCTGGGAGCGGCCACTGCACTCCAGTCTGAGCAACAGAATGAGACTCCAACTCAAAAAAAAGAAAAAAATAATTTTTTCTTGTGGGGCACACTGACTCACGCCTGTAATCCCAGCACTTTGGGAAGATGAGGCGAGAGGATTGCCTGAGCCCATGAGTTTGAGACCAGCCTGGGCAACTTGGCAAGACCTCGTCTCTACAATAAGTCAAAAAAAAAAACATTAGCCAGGCATGTGAACCTGTGGGTTCGAGACCAGCCCAGGCAACTTGGCAAGACTTCGTCTCTACAACAAATCACAGCTGGGCTTGGTGGCTCAGCCTGTAATCCCGTGCCTTTGGGAGGCTGAGATGAGTGGGGATTGCCTGAGCCCACGGGTTCGAGACCTGCCCGAGCAACTTGGCGGGACCTCATCTCTACAATAAATCAAAATTAGCCGGGCGTGGTAGCGCGCGCCTGTAGTTCCAGCTACTCGGAAGGCTGAGGCGGAAGGATCGTCAGAGCCCAGCAGGTCGAGGCTGCAGTGGCCGGGAGCAGCCACTGCACTCCAATCTGGATGACAGAGTGAGACTCCAACTCAAAAAAAAATAAAAAACAACAACAAAAAAAAAATACAACAAATCAAAATTTAGCCGGGCATGGTAACACACACTTGTAGTTCTGGTTACTTGGAAGGCTGAGGCGGAGGGATCACCTGAGCCCAGCATGTCGATGGGGTGGCTGTGAACGTGACACTGCACTCCAGCCTGGATGATGGAGTGAGACTCCAACTCAAAAAAAAAAAAAAAAATTAGCAAGACATGGTGGCGTGCACCTGTAGTCCCAGCTACCTGGAAGGCTCAAGCGGAAGGATCATCTGAGCCCAGCAGGTTGAGACTGCAGTGGAAGTGAGCAAGCCACTACACTCCAGCCTGGGCAATAGAGTGAGACTCCAATTCAAAATAAAATTTTTTTTCTTTATAGCATGGTGATAAGAAATATGTTGTGAAAATCACTTTCAAGATGTATTAATTTTTGGTTGCCTCTTGTTTTCAGTATAACCAGACACAGTCCTCACAGGTCTACCTCCCAACCTCGCCCAACATTTGCTCTTATCGTCACAGCTTTCTCCTCGTCCATCTTTTGCTTTATGTTTCCTATCAAAGGATGTGATCTTTGAAGTCGCCTTGCACCCTTAAGACTGAATGTCGAATGTGCTGGCATTTCAGGACACAGTTATCAAAATAAGTCCAGTCTAGGTGTGGTGGCTCACACCTATAATCCTAACATTTTGGAAGACGGAGGGCCCTGGGGTTCAAGACCAGCCCAGGCAACTTCGCAACACCTCGTCTCTACAATAAATCAAAAAAAATTAGCTGGATGTAGTAGTGTACACCTATAGTTCCAGCAACTTGGATGGTTGTGGCAGAAGGATTGCCTGAGCCCAGTAGACCGAGGCTGCGGGGTGGCTGTGCCTGGGTGAAAGAATGAAACTCTGACCCCCCAAAAAATAAGTACAGCTCAGCTCATCTGCAAGAACATCATACCTCCCCATTTTCCTCATTTCAATGATCTGTAATTCCCCACACCCCTCACCCCTCTCCCAAGCAGATTAGGAGGAAACATTTACAGATAAGGAATAAAAACTGGGCAAAGGATCTGAACAGATATTTTTCCAAAGATGTACAAATGGGTAATACATACGGGAAAAGAAGC
>NW_007248554.1:90864-98792 GCF_000164805.1 Carlito syrichta | reverse complement strand
ATACAACAAATCAAAATTTAGCCGGGCATGGTAACACACACCTGTAGTTCTGGTTACTTGGAAGGCTGAGGCGGAGGGATCACCTGAGCCCAGCATGTCGATGGGGTGGCTGTGAACGTGACACTGCACTCCAGCCTGGATGATGGAGTGAGACTCCAACTCAAAAAAAAAAAAAAAATTATCAAGACATGGTGGCGTGCACCTGTAGTCCCAGCTACCTGGAAGGCTCAAGCGGAAGGATCATCGGAGCCCAGCAGGTTGAGACTGCAGTGGAAGTGAGCAAGCCACTACACTCCAGCCTGGGCAATAGAGTGAGACTCCAATTCAAAATAAAATTTTTTCCCGCGCCTTTGGGAGGCTGAGGTGAGTGAATTGCCTGAGCCCGCGGGTTCGAGACCCGCCTGGGTAGCGAGACCTCATCTCTACAATAAATCAAAAAAAATCAGCTGGGCGTGGTGGCGCATGCCTGTAATTCCGGCTACTCGGAAGGCTGAGGTGGAAGGATCGCCGGATCCCAGCAGGCCGAGGCTGCGGTGGCCGGGAGCGGCCACTGCACTCCAGTCTGGGCGACAGAGTGAGACTCCAACTCAAAAAAAAAAAAGAATAAAATTAAAATAAAATTTTTTTTCTTTATAGCATGGTGATAAGAAATATGTTGTGAAAATCACTTTCAAGATGTATTAATTTTTGGTTGCCTCTTGTTTTCAGTATAACCAGACACAGTCCTCACAGGTCTACCTCCCAACCTCGCCCAACATTTGCTCTTATCGTCACAGCTTTCTCCTCGTCCATCTTTTGCTTTATGTTTCCTATCAAAGGATGTGATCTTTGAAGTCGCCTTGCACCCTTAAGACTGAATGTCGAATGTGCTGGCATTTCAGGACACAGTTATCAAAATAAGTCCAGTCTAGGTGTGGTGGCTCACACCTATAATCCTAACATTTTGGAAGACGGAGGGCCCTGGGGTTCAAGACCAGCCCAGGCAACTTCGCAACACCTCGTCTCTACAATAAATCAAAAAAAATTAGCTGGATGTAGTAGTGTACACCTATAGTTCCAGCAACTTGGATGGTTGTGGCAGAAGGATTGCCTGAGCCCAGTAGACCGAGGCTGCGGGGTGGCTGTGCCTGGGTGAAAGAATGAAACTCTGACCCCCCAAAAAATAAGTACAGCTCAGCTCATCTGCAAGAACATCATACCTCCCCATTTTCCTCATTTCAATGATCTGTAATTCCCCACACCCCTCACCCCTCTCCCAAGCAGATTAGGAGGAAACATTTACAGATAAGGAATAAAAACTGGGCAAAGGATCTGAACAGATATTTTTCCAAAGATGTACAAATGGGTAATACATACGGGAAAAGAAGCTCAGTATCATTAACCATTATGAAAATGCCAACCAAGCCAGGCGCGGTGGCTCATGCCTGCAATCCCAGCACTTTGGGAGGCCAAGGTGAGAGGACTGCCTGAGACCAGGGGTTCGAGACCAGCCTGGGCAACTTGGCAAAACCTCATCTCTATCAAAAAATTAGGCACATGGTAGCATGTCCAGCTACTTGGAAGACTGAGGCAGAAGGATCACCTGAGTCCAGCAGGTCGAGGCTGCAGTGACTGTGAACGTGCTACTGCACTCTAGCCTGGGCAACAGAGTGAGACTCCAACTCAAAAAAGAGAGAGAGAGAAAAACAAAAAGAAAATATAAACCAAATATATATATGCACGCATATACATACATACATTTAATTGAATGTGTATAGATTAAATTGCATATTAATTTATTTCAAGGCAACGAAAGGAATATTAGAAACGTTTATTTTTAAGTGGACATTAGTCTGATAGGTTGAGACCCACTGATCTAGCAGATAGCACAAAGAGGATTAATTGTGATCAGCATGTGGCATATTAGATAAGAGTCAAGTTTTGGGGTTTTAGGGTTTTTTTTTTCCTATCTTCACAACAGATTCAGTCTCACAAACTACATGGGGAAAGCAACAGCAAAATTATAAAGTAATTTTTTCCTCACTTTTGCTATCAACTTGTTCTCTATTTAGATGTTCTGTTTCTGGAAGTATATATAATTATACTTTGTGCCACATGTATCTGTCATTATGTTATACAGTGACGTATTTCACAATGTCCATGTGCCAGATAGGGGAATCTTACATCTTTAAATGCCTGAACATTTAATTTAAACATTTTTTTCATTGAGGATACATTGAGCAAAGGATACTGCCTCATTTGACAGGTTTTCTGTGGCTCAAGGCCATTGTGACAAATGTCAGTCTCACTATGCTATAACCAAATGACACCCTAAGGCACTTCTGAGATCTATCATTCTGGCGTCTTGACTAAATGGTCCCAGACGGATGAGCTTTCTGAAGTTCTTGACTCTGCTTTTTATAGAAACTTATTTCTTTTTATGGCTATTTGTTTATTGCTGCTCTTAGTATTGGTGGCCTCAGGCAGTGCTTCCAATCTCTTTCCAATTTGCTGCATTCATACAAAAGTCTGTCTTAACACTGAAGGGACATAACATGAATTTAATATACCCAACGAGCAGCCATTTTAACATTGCCTAAACCTCACATTTTTGTAGCAGTTCACTTAACTGACCCTCTAATCACTAGTCAAGGACAGAACCAGTTTCTCAGGGGTAGCTATTGATAATTGTTTTACAATCCCCCTCCCCAGTTTATTTTCTATTGCAAGTATTTGCCTCCACCCATAAGACCCAAGTTAACCTAATCAGCCTTTCCTGACCTACATGACACAGACAGACCCCACCATGGCAGTAGTCATGTGATTAACCCACTCATCTGCCCGCTGTCCATCACCTAACGTCAGTACCTGCACTAATCTGCCACTTCGTGAAGATGTAGTGCAGATCACCACCCAATCACTTTAATGACCTCCCCTATCAAAGGGAAGGATTAAAAGGACTCAACCACAGCAACTAGTCACCATTGCTAGGCCATTACTAGGTCACTGTGGCCATGCCAGGCCATTGCCTCACAAAGCTATGGTGTGGCCATGTACTCTTTGAGCTATGGCCAGGCCAGGTTATCTTAAGCTTTGCCCCACCCTCTTTGGGGAGGTGAATCCCCCCTTTCTTTCTCTCTCTCTCCAATTTGCTTTCTAAATAAAACATATTTTCTAATCTAACTTCTGTGGAATTCTTTGTATATTTCATGTGACATCAGATCGCGCCCAGTGGGCCTGACCTTACATTCTAGAGGACCCACTGGGAGTGTGCCCTAACACCGACGTTACTGGTGACCCAGTACCCTCGTCTGCCATGGACTTTTCAATTCTGTTTCAGAAGGCTACTAGATTAAATTTAAAATGAACGTTTATTATAAGGTTACAGGAGCTATCTCAAGGGTAAAAGTGAACCAGCAAAGCTGCAACAGGAAGTGTAAACTCAGCGGAAACCAGAGGCTGTCTTCTTAGTCTTTCACCTCTGTGTCTCTTTGCCTGGCTGTTTCATTCGTTTGTTTTTGCAGTTGTTCTTCCAGGCTCCTCCACGAATGTGATGGCTACGTCAACTCAGTTCCAGTCACTTGCAGAGAAAAAAGAGCTGCCTTGATCTCAATGCCAAAGCCAGAGGAGAAAATCGAACGGGCCCTGTTTGGCTCAGGTTCCTGCCTGTGGTCCAATCAGCTGTGACCAGGGATAAGGTCACATAGTATAAAAATGGCTGCTGCCCCACCTCTGTGAGGAAAGACAGCCTAGAGGAAGGAGGTACTGATGACCTAACTTGACAAAAAACAAAGAAACCAGATCATCGAAACTGCTCAGACTGTATCTAACATAAAAAAGATCAGCTCGGTGTGAGGGCTTGAGCCCTCCCCTTTGAAAAAAGAACATGAGGCTTGGCCCCATTATATTGTGGTGTAAGGCAAGTGTGGAGAAAGGAGTGATTAAAGAAAATTTATTAGAGGGAAAGGAAAGAAAGTCTGGGCCAAAAGAAGAACCAGCACCTTTGTTCTTTTGTGGGTCCCTTTTATATCCCCTAGCTGGGGTCTGGTGGTCACGTAGCACACGTAGTCCTGAGAAAGCAGGGGCTGGTGGTCACGTTGCCTCGAAAAAGCAGCTGGAAAAAAAGATGGTGAGGATGTGGAAATACTGGAACCCTCACACTTTCCTGGTGGGAATGTTAAATGTTACAGCCACTTTGGCAAACGGTTCCTCAGTGATGGTTATACGGCCTTAAGATGCAATTCTTTTTTTTTTTTTGAGTTGGAGGTCACTCTGTCGCCCAGACTGGCGTGCAGTGGCCGCTCCCGGCCACCGCAGCCTCGACCTGCTGGGCTCCGGCGATCCTTCCGCCTCAGCCTTCCGAGTAGCTGGAACTACAGGCGCGTGCTACCACGCCCGGCTCATTTTGATTTATTGTAGAGATGAGGTCTCGCCAAGTTGCCCAAGGGGGTCTCAAACCCTCGGGCTCAGGCAGTCCACTCACCTCAGCCTCCCAAAGGTGCGAGATTACAGGCTGAGCCACTGAGTCCAGCAGGATGCAATTCTTAAGAAAGCAGTTGTCGGTTGTAAAACAGTCAGTAACAAGATGCCGTTAATCATGTCTGAGAATGATATAGGCAGCAAAATCAGTTAGTGACAGGATGCTGTTAGGGTAGAGTGGTCATTTTCACAGGTCATCGCAACTCTGCATCCCGTTGGTGAGGTTCATCCAGTGAGTTATTTTAACAACAGCACCCTACCCCTTCTCCCATGTTAGCCTTATCATGCGGTATATACTTTTGTTTCCCCTGAGACCTTGGTTGTTTACTCTCTGTTTATTATTGAGATATAATTCACACACCATAAAATGTGCCCTTTTAAAATGTGCAATTCAGTGGTTTTTTAGTATATGTATAGATTCTGCAATGATCACTGCTATTTCGTTTCCAGAATATTTCCATCACTCCAAATGGAAATCTCGTGCTCATTAGCAGTCACTTGCCATACTTCCTTTCCCCCAGCCCCTGGCAACCACTAATCTACTTTCTGTTTCTATGGATTTGCCTATTCTGGACAATTCCTATAAATGGAATCACACAGCATGTACCCTTTTGTGTTTGACTTCTTTTGTTCAGCATAATGTTTTCAAGGTTCGTTCATGGTGTTGAACCTTGAAACAAGAAGATTGTTTCATGCCTTTTTGTGGCTGAATAAAATTTAATTGTATGACTAAAAAACATTCACCAGTTGATGGACACTTAGGGTATTTTCACAGCTTGGCTATTATAAATGCTGCTATGAATATTCATGTACAAGTTTCTGCATGAATGTATCTTTTTAATTCTCTGGGAGTCTACCTAGGAGTGGAATGGCTGGATCACATGGTTAGTCTATGTTTAACATTTTGAGGAACCGTTTGCCTAAGTGGCTGTACCATTTAACATTCCCACCAGGAAAGTGTGAGAGTTCCAGTTTTTCCACATCTTTGCCATCTTTTTTTTTTAATTGAGTTGGAGTCTCTCTCTATCACCCAGGCTGGAGTTCAGTGGCACGCTCATGGCCACCGCACCCTCGACCTGCTGGGCTCAGGTGATCTTTCCACCTCAGCCTTCCAAGTAGCTGGAACCACAGGAATGTGCCACCATTCCCAGCTAATTTTTTGATTTATTGTAGAGATGAAATCTCGCCATGTTGCCCAGGTGGCTCACGAACCCGTGGGCTCAGGCAATCCACTCACCTCAGCCTCCCAAAGCACTGGGACTACAGGCTGAGCCACCGAGCTCAGCTCTTGCCATCTTTTTGATTGTCCATCTTTTGTGGGGATGAAATGGTATCTCATTGTGATTTTGATTTGCATTTCCCTAATGATAATGTTATTGAGCAACTTTTTAGGTGCTTATTAATCATTTGTATGTCTTCTTTGGATAAGTGTCTATTCAAATGTTTGCCCATTTTAAAATAGGATTGTCATTTTATTAAGTCATAAGAAATCTCAAGATATCTAAGATACTGATCTTTAACAGATGTATCATTTGTGAATGTTTCTCCCATTCTGTGTGTTCTTTTCACTTTCTTGATGGTTCCTTTGAAGCACAGAAGTTTTCAGTTTTGACAAAGTAGTCTAATTTATGTATTTTTCTTTCTTTGCCTTGCTTTGGGTGTCGTATCTAAAAACCATTGCCATGCTGGGTGTGGTGGCTTACGCCTATAATCCCAGCACTTTGAGAGGCAGAGGAGAGAGGACTGCCTGAGCCCAGGGGTTTGAGACCAGGCTGGGCAACTTGGCAAGACCTCATCTCTACAATAAATCAAAAAAATTATCTGGCACACCCCTGTAGTTCCAGCTACTTGGACAACTGAGGTGGAAGGATCACCTGAGTCCAGCAGGTAGAGGCTGCAGTGGCTGTGAGCATGCCACTGCACTCCAGCCTGGGTGACAAAGTGACTCTGACTCAAAAATAAATACATAAAAATTAAAAAATAAAAACCTCTGCCTAACCTATGGTCACAAAGATTTGCACCTATGTTTTCACTGAAGAGATTTATAATTTTATCTTTTACATTTAGGCCTTTGATCCATTTTGAGTTAATTTTTATATGTGACAAGAGGTAGGAATCTGACTTTAACCTTTGCAAGTGATATGCAGTTGTTCCAACATCACTTTTTGAAGACTAGTCTTTCCTCACTGAACTGTCTTGGCATCTTCTTTCGGGCTATTGTTTTGCTAAACTATGTTCTGGCCATGTGGCTCTTTGAGCTATGGACGCCATGTTTCCTAGCTTTGGCACCCTCCTCTACCTTGGGAAGGTGAATCTCCTTTCTCTTCTCTCTCTCTAATTTACTTTCTAAATAAACTATATTTTCCAATCAAAAAAGAAAAGAAATCTTTCTGACTGGGCACAGTAGCTCACACCTATAATCTCAGCACTTTGGGAGGCAGAGGCAAGAGGATTACCTGAGTTCAGGGGTTTGAGACCAGCCTGAGCAACGTCGCGAGACCTCATCTCTACAATAAATCAAAAAATGAGCCAGGCACAGTGGCACAGGCCTGTGGTTCCAGCTACTTGAAAGGCTGAGATGAAAGGATCACCTGAGCCCAGCAGGTCGAGGTTGCAGTGGCCAGGAGCGGCCACTGCACTCCAGTCTGGATGACAGAGTGAGACTCCAACTCAAAAAAAAAAAAAGATATCTTCTTTAAAACAAAATTCCCAAGTTTGCTCAATAACTGACCACACTCAGTCAAGCACAACACAACACACAAAAGCAACTGAATATGATCAAGATGTGTGTATCTAAAAAGCCTGTATCTAAAAACTGTAATCAGCAATAGAGAATTTAATCCCCACCAATTGCATCAAGCTCCATTTGGACAGAGACTTCACCTGTCTGTTCATGTGCATATCTCCAGCATCAAGAATACTGCCAAGTACACAGCAGGCACTCAGTACATTTATCAATGAATAAATAAAATTCTGCCACCTTTTCCTGGGATAATTTTGGACTGAGGCAAGCAGTATCTCTTTTCCTCTCTCTAACTTAACAATTCCATCTCTAGAGGCAGATGCCACCTGTTTGCTGAAAATTTTATTATTCACCTTTTTATATTTGGAAAAATGAGTTGGTGTAGTTTAGGAATCTCACATCAAGGAAATGAACTAAAAATGTTGTATCAAAGATTATGCATAGGCTAAGCACAATGGCTCATGCCTATAATCCCAGCAACTCAGGAGATGAGATGGGAGGACTGCTTAAGGCCAGGAGTTCAAGATTAGCCTGGGCAATTTGGCAAGGTAGCCACCCAATTCTAATTTTTTAAAAACTTAGTGGGGTGTGGTGGCACATGCCTACAGTCCCAGCTACTCAGGAAGCTGAAGCAGAAAGATTGCTTGAGTTAAAGAGTTCACAGTGAGCCATGATTGTGCCACTGCACTCCAGCCTGGGCAACAGAATGACTTGACTCTTTTTTTTT
>NW_007248554.1:88555-89990 GCF_000164805.1 Carlito syrichta | reverse complement strand
GAGAAATACAGAAGAAATGAGTCTGTTTTTTCTAGGCCAAAGCTTACCTGAAGATTGATGTGGAAGTGTGAGAAGATTGCCACCACCTTCAGAATGATTTTCAAGTGTCCTGGAAATTGTCTGGTGAGGGCAGTAAGAGGTCCAAAAAAAAAAAAAAAAAAAAGATGTAATTAAAAAAAAAACTTCAGGCACAGGATTCACAAACTAAGAAGCAATCAGACAGAGCTGGGGCTGTTAGGAAAATCATGGTATATTCTCTTGAAGAAAGTCCATGGTTTAAAAATTATCATTTTGGCTGGACATGGTGGCTCAAGCCTGAAATCTCAGCACTTTGGGTGGTGGAGGTGAGAGGACTGCCTGAACTCAGGGGTTCGAGACCAGCCTGAGCAGCATGGTGAGACCTCGTCTCTACAATACATCAAAAAATTAGCCGGGTGTGGTGGCACATGCCTGTGGTTCCAGTTACTTGGAAGGCTGAGGCAGAAGGTTCGCCTGAGTCCAGCAGGTTGAGGCTGTGGTGGCCGTGAGCATGCCACTGCACTCCAGTCTGGGCAAAAGTGAGACTCCGACTCAAAATAAAAAATAATGGTCATTCTGACGAGCCTGCAGTTAACATGGAAAACCAATGGTGTGAATCAGAAAATGAAACACACAATCCTTCACTGATAACTAACGAACATTTTACACCAGTTACCTGCTAGAACTTTCACTGCATGAAGAGAGGGATTTTGCTTGTTCTGTTCAGTGGACAGTACCTGACATGGAATGTGCTTATTAATGTTTTTGACTGCATCAATGAAACCAAATATAAAACTCATCTATGAAAACACATCTGAAGGGAATGAACACATGTACACGTGGAAAGCTGTGTTCAATAGGCAGAACTGCGGCGTTCTCCCCCATTTTCCAATTCTCCCTCAACTTGTGATAAAACTCTCTCCACGGAAAGTCTGGCCACAGCATCACCTTCCTCCTTTGGGCTGCCACGGAGGAAGCATTTGAATTGGAGCAGGGATGTGGCCAGCTCCAGTCCCAGGAGGGGCCCGGTGCAGGGCGTGTGGCTCCAGGCCAGGGCTCCGAGGACACCTGGCATTCAGGCTCCCCGCACCCCCAGGGGCTGAGAAGGCAGCGCCGCCCCGGCCGCCCCCACGGAAGCCTGCATTCGGGGGGGGGTCTTTCCTCCCCAGCCGCCAGGTCCTCTAAGGAGGTCCCCGGTACCTGCTGGGCCCCCTAAGGGGGATCGCTCGTTACCCGCCACCGGACTCGGGCCTACAAAGGCGTAACTCGTTCCCAAAAGGAAAGTCACTGTCTCCTCGCCGGCCCCACTCTCCCGAGCCCGGCCCTTCCGGAGGGGTCACTCCTCCCCCGCCCCTCGCTGAGGTTTCTCCCCGAGGGGGCGGTCGCTCGTCCCCCGAGGGGCGGTGACGCCTTCCCC
>NW_007248554.1:87370-88112 GCF_000164805.1 Carlito syrichta | reverse complement strand
CCTTGATCGCCGGGTGAGCCCCGCGAGCGCCGCCCAGGTGGAGTCCGGGGGTGCCGCCCCAGGCGGTGACACACCCTCCCCGGGCTCCAGCCCCGGGGACAGGAGGCTGCTTTGATGCTGTGTTAAAGGCAAAGCCTGGCCACGCTGTCACCTCCGCCTTCCCTGCGGCTCCCCGCGGCGGGCTCCTGGGTGTCCCTTGGCTGCGAGGCTTCGCCCTGGACGTGCCAGTCGTAGCTCTTCCCTTCCCTTTCTGTAGATCTGCTGACAGCTGGGGATTGGGATTTCCACTGGTTCCTTCTGGGGTTGTGACTTCCAGGCCTTTCCTTTGAGCACTATGTCGTAAACCAAGATAGAGAGGTCAGACCTCCCAGAGTTCACTTCCTTTGTTTTGTGGGATTGTCGGAGGTTATTATGGCACCTAAGTCCACTCGTTCTCCATGCTGTCTCCTTATGCTGTCTATACTCCACCACCCTCAGCCCTCGCCAGATGTCCCACTGTACTTGAAGGCAGCCCAAGAGAGGAGACAGGAATTATGTTGCCACCTGGGCCCACTTTAAAGGTTCACCTGGCTTGCTGTGGCCTCTATAGCTGCTGGGCTGACAGATCTACAGATCTATCGGTTTACTTGTTTCCTTTTCTTTTTCCTTTTTCTTTTTGAGTTGGAGTGCAGTGGCACGCTCTCGGCCACTGCAGCCTTGACCTGCTGGGCTCAGGCAATCCTTCTACCTCAGCCTTCCAAGT
>NW_007248554.1:62611-87347 GCF_000164805.1 Carlito syrichta | reverse complement strand
GCCAGCACGCCTGGCTAATTTTTTGATTTATTGTAGAGATGAGGTCTCGCCAAGTTGCCCAGGCGGGTCTCGAACCCGCGGGCTCAGGCATTCCTCTTGCTTTGACCTCCCAAGTGCTGGGATTACGACTTGAGCCATCACGCCCGGCCTGTTTTCTTCTCTGATTTTTTTTTTGGGTTGGAGTCTCACTCTGTCACCCAGACTGGAGTGCAGTGGCCGCTCCCGGTCACCGCAGCCTCGACCTGCTGGGCTCCAGCGATCCTTCCGCCTCAGCCTTCCAAGTAGCTGGAACTACAGGCGTGTGCTACCACGCCTGGCTAATTTCTGATTTATTGTAGAGATGAGGTCTCACAAAGTTGCCCAGGCGGGTCTCGAACCTGCGGGCGCAGGCAATCCACTCACCTCAGCCTCCCAAAGTGCTGGGATTACAGGCTGAGCCACCAAGCCCGGCTGTTTTCTTTTCTTACAAGCCCTAATGTAGTGATCCCAAACTGCCCCCTGGAACCATTTGGGAATCTTTAAAAATTACTGATTGCTGGTACTTGTCTCCAGACCTTCCAATTCAACGGCTAAAGAGCATGGCCAACTCCCCAGATGATTCTGATGGTCTGCAAAGTTTGGAAACCAGTGACCTAGTGTTTCCCAAACTTACCTGGTCATGGAGAACTCATCTGAAGAACTGTGCAAAAGTGACAGATCCTCCATGTTTGGAATCTGTTAACACTGCCCAAGGAAATTCACATGACTAGGCAGGTTTGGCTTCCAACATCCCTCAGTGGCTGCCATAGATACTGATAGTGTTCAAGAAGATGGCTTTCCTAGTGTGGACACATCAAAACCACCTGGCCCACACCCAGATTTGGACTAAGTCTCACGGGTAAAGTAGTACCAGCACCACCAACTCCTCCCCTCACAGTGACTGTGATGCACTCTTTAAATTCGGAGACCCACTGCTCGCTGGTTAACTGAGCTCACATCCCTGATTAGACCTTAAGCATTTGGGATCAGGAGTTCTGCAGAAAATATCTATAGCTGTGTTGTACCGTACAGTAGACACTTGTCACATGTGGCTAGTCACTATACTTTAACTGTTCCTACTCCAAGATGAGATGAGCTATAACTATGAAATACATACTGGATTTCCTTTTTCATTTTTGAGTCAGAGTCTGTCGCCCAGGCCAGGTTGGAGTGTAGCAGTCTTGAACCCCTGGGCTCAGGCAATCCTCTTGCCTCCATTTTCCAAAGTGCTGGGATTCCAGGCATGAGCCACCACACCCAGCTAGGAACAATTAATTTTTTTTTTTTTGAGTTGGAGTCTCACTCTGTCATCTAGGCTGGAGTGCAGTGGCACACTCACGGGGTACCCCAGCGTCAAACTGTTGGGCACTGGCTATCCTTCCGCCTCAGCCTTCCAAGTAGCCGGAACTACAGGTGTGTGCTACCACACCCGGCTAATTTTTTATTTATTGTACAGACAAGGTCATACTCATTGCCTGTGCTGTTCTTGAACCTGTGGGTTCAGGCAATCCACTCACCTCAGCCTCCCAAAGTGCTGGGATTACAGGCTGAGCCACTGAGCCTGACCTTTAAAATTTTTAAAAACTCATCTCTTAACTTCCTGATTCAGCTCTTGGTGAAACAGTGATCTCTTCTTCCATAGTAACCTGCAGCAGCCCTTCCTCAAAAAGAAAGATACTGGACCTACAATTTCCAGTTATCTAATTCTGTTATCAGTCACATGATAAGGAAATAATCACATGATAATGACTGGTGTAAAGCCAGTATCTAAATTAAGCAACTCGCTGTACCTGGTGAATACATGGGTCTTCCTACCCTAAACTTCTGTGCTTCAGACTGTAATTAAATGGAAGTTTCTACTGCGGCTGAATTCCTTGGAGCCCTGAAGAAGAGGATTTGTCAGGGGAAAAGCCCATCTCTAAGATGAACAATGTATTTGGGGACTGCTCAGATCAGACGAACCCACAAATAAGTAGACAAAACCTGTGAATTTTATGCAGTCCCAGCATCTAGGATTTATGAGGGAGGATGGAACTTACCATTTTCTGATTCTAGAAATAATGACAACAAAAATAGTTTCTATACCTGTTTAGCAACTGCTCAGGCAGGGAGGCATTTTTATTTGTAGGACTGAACTATTTCCATGGTGTAAATACTCCTTCCATAGCCAATTTCAGCCTACCAATGGTGACTCACAAACATTGTTGTAAGCATTAGACATTCATTAACCCACTTAACCTCATAAGAATCTTGTGAAGTTGTATTATCATTCCCATCTTATGGATGGAAAAAACTGAGACATGAAGAGGTAAAGCAGTGTGGCCCAAGTTATACCTAGTGAGTGGTGCAGCTGAGCCATGAACCGAGACCCACGGGCTCTAGTCTGTATCCTGGTGCTCTAACATCATGCACTAATGTCTTTAGATTTTTTTTTTCTTTCTTTTTTTTAAATTTTTGTGTCTTTAGATTTTTAAGTATTCAGACTGATAGTAATGTCTTCACTTTAGAGGAGAGAAGCATACATGTGACCTAAATTCTTGGGGAAAGGTAAGAAACAATAAAAAAATTACTTCAAAGGTAGGATTCTTTTGTTCTAGAGAGAGCAGAACATAGTAAGATAAGAGACTTCTGGCTTGAGTTCAAATCCTGACTCTATCACTCAGTAGCTTTGTGACCTTGGGCAAATGACTTGATCTCTCTGTGTTTTCATTTCCTCATCTGTAAAATGGAGATAATGATATCTGCTTCATAAAGTGGTCAGTATTAAATGAGTTAATACAGCCCGGGCGTGGTGGCTCAAGCCTATAATCCCAGCACTTTGGGAGGCCAAAGTGAGAGGATTGTCTGAGCCCACGGGTTCAGGATCAGCCTGGGTGACTTGGCGAGACCTCATCTCTACAATAAATCAAAAAATTAAGCCGGGCTCAGTGGCTCAGCCTGTAATCCCAGCACTTTGGGAGGCTGAGGTGAGTGGATAGCCTGAGCCCAGCAGGTCAAGACTGTGGTGGCTGTGAGCGTGCCACTGCACTGCAGCCTGGGCAACACAGTGAGACTCCAACTCAAAAAAAAAAAGAATTAATACAGATCAGTGTCTGGTGCCTAAACACACTCAAATGGCCACTTATTATTATAATTGTTATTATCTCTTGGTGATTCCCACAGGTCACAGGACACTGAAAGTGCTCAAACAAGACTAAAGACAGCATTCATTGAGCATGTGCGCCAGTCACGGTGCTAAGAGTTTCACCTGCAGCATCTCATTTCTTTCCCACTAACCCCCTTGTGGCTTAGATGCTGTTATCCCCATTTTGCAGAAATGGAAATGGAGCCCCCCAGAAGTTAAGTAGCTCGTGCAAAGTCACAGAACTAGTAAACTTCAAACTTTTAACCTCTGGTTGCCAGAGGCTCCCCAGCCTCAATTCAAATTCACTGAACCCTAATGGCAATTTAAGTGGCCTGTTTTATTTTATAGGTGGGTGTTTGTGTGGGAAAAGGGCTACCAGGAAACGGACTCCGTGGTCAGCTCAGTGACTACCAAGGTCAAGGGCGTGACTGTGACCAACACGTCTAAACTTGGATTCCGGATCTGGGATATGGCTGATTATGTGATACCAGCTCAGGTGTGTCTCCCACTGTGACTTCTGTCTAACACTGACACCTCTAATCCTCTAATGTGCTCCTTTCTCTCTCTTTTTTTCTTTTTTTTTTTTTTGAGTCTGAGTCTCACTCTGTCGCTCAGGCTGGAGTGCAGTGGCACTCTCATGGCCACTGCAGCCTCAACCTGCTGGGCTCAGGTGATCCTTCTGCCTCAGCCTTCCAAGTAGCTGGAAGCACAGGCACATGCCACCATGCTCAGCTAATTTTTGGATTTATTGTAGAGATGAGGTCTCGCCAAGTCACTTAGGCTGATCCCGAACCAGTGGGCTCAGGCAATCCTCTCACCTCGGCTTCTTGATTTGTTGTAGAGACAAGGTCTTACCACATTGCCCAGGCTGGTCTCGAACCCCCAAGCTCAGGCAATCCTCTCGCCTTGGCCTCCCAAAGTGTTGGGATTACAGACTTGAGCCACTGCGCCCAGCTTGATTCTCCTTTCTCTTTCCTGGCTTTGCATACTTGATTAATGTTTGGCGTGTCCAGATTTCTAACATCACCAATGCCCAGACTGATTGTTTTAGTCCAAGAAAATGGAGTAGCCGGATCTCTTTTTGGTTAAAGTTCTACCAGGTCATAGTCAGATGTAGTTCTTCAGCTCTCAAAGGTGGCTGGTGGAAACACAGGAAACCTTTGAGATGGACATTTGGTCTGTCTCAAACCCTGAAAGGTAAGAAAACAAATGTCTTAAATCCTAAGGAAATTCAAGTGGCAATATCATCTTTCCACATGCTGGCTTTGCTTTATTGTCTTAAACCCACAAGGTAAATCTTTTCAGACAGTGTAAAAACTTTCACAGCAATTAGAGACCCCAAACCCAAACAAGAAGAAAACAGACATACCAGCACAGGATTCTGTCAGGAACAAAGGTCAGGGAAGAAATTGTTTGCTGTGGCATCCTAGTTTCCAGGCTGTTAATCTGCAGAGCTCCAAGATAAATACTGACTCTTTAGCCCTGGCAACTGCCAAACCCTGACATACCCCTCCAGATGGCTTATATGCTAGGGGGCCCAGCGTGACCAAATACAGATAAGCTGCCAACTCTTGGCTCAGAGCTCTTGCCAGGAAAAGCAAGGACTTCAGAAACTCTCTCTTTCTTCATGGGTGTTCATTTTCCCCCTACCTTCTCAAGGGAAGAGCCTTGTGGAGTGCCCTGAGAAGAGACAGCTACTGAATTGTAAAGGTCAAATGGGACAGGTGATTTAGAGCTGGCTGGAGGTGGCAGCTGCCTGTGTCAGCAAGAGACCGCTGCTTCCTGTGAAGGTGTGGCCTCATCCTGGTGGCTCTGCATATGAGATGTTTTCTGGACCTGTGGAGAAGGGTATGAGCCCTGCTTTTGCCCCTTTCTGGAAAGGAGCACCCAGCAACTCTGCCTTACACAATGGGTCTGACTGGGAGGCTGAGGTTGTGTAAGTTCACAGGGCTTTTTTCATGTGCTTTCATGATGTTTTTGTGTTTCTCTGTTCTTTTTTTTTTGAGTTGGAGTCTCACTCTGTTGCCCAGGCTGGAGAACAGTGGCACACTCATGACCACCGCAGCCTCGACCTACTGGGCTCAGGCAATCCTTTTTCCTCAGCCTCCCTAATAGCTGGAACCACAGGCATGCACCACCACACCTGGCTAATTTTTTTGTATTTATTATAGAGACAAGGTCTCACCAAGTTGCCTAGGCTGGTCTTGAACCCATGGGCTCAGGCAATCCTCTCACCTCGGCCTCCCAAAGTGCTGGGACTATAGGTCTGAGCTATCACGCCCAGCCTTGTGTTTCTCTGTTGGTTCATCTCCAGACTGAATTTCTTCTAAATTTGAAATAAAGAAAAGATAGGAAACAGTTTGGGCATGATGGCACATGCCTGTAATCTTAGCACTATGTGAGGCCAAGGTGGGAGGATCTCTGGAGCCCAGGAGTTTGAGACCAGCCTGAACAACATAGAGAGACCCCTGTGTCTACAAAACAAAAATTTTTTTTTTTGAGTTGGAGTCTCACTCTGTCTCCCAGACTAGAATGCAGTGGCTACTCCCGGCCACCGCAGCCTCGACCCGCTGGGCTCTGGCGATCCTTCCGCCTCAGCCTTACAAGTAGCTGGAACTACAGGCACGTGCTACCATGCCTGGCTAATTTTTTGATCTTTAGTGTAGAGATGAGGTCTCCCCAAGTTGCCCAGGCGGGTCTTCGAACCCGCAGGCTCAGGCAATCCACTCACCTCAGCCTCCCAAAGTACTGGGATTATAGGCTGAGCCACCAAGCCCGGCCAAAAAAAATTTTTTTAAATAGCCAGGTGTGGTGATACACACCTGTAGTCTCAGCTACTCAGAAGACTGAGGCAACAGGATCACTTAACCCAGGGGTCTGAGGCTGCAGTGAGCTATGATTTGTGCCACTGCCCTTCAGCCTGGGAGATGGGGCAAGACCCTGTTTCTTTTCTTTCTTTCTTTCTTTCTTTTTTTGGAGTGAGAGTCTCACTCTGTTGCCCAAGCTGGAGTGCAATGACACACTCACCGCCACTGCAACCTCTATCTGCTGGGTTCAAGTGATCCTCTTGCATCAGCTTTCCAAGTAGCTAGAGCTATAGGTATGCACCACTGCATCTGGCTAATTTTTTTATTTATTGTAGAGACGAGGTCTCACCAACTTGCTCAAGCTGGTCTGGAACCTCTGGGTTCAGACAATCCTCTCATCTCCTCCTCCCAGAGTGCTGGGATTACAGGCATGAGCCACTGTGCCCGGCCTATTTTTTTTATTTATTGTAGAGACAAGGTCTTGCCAAATTGTCCAGGCTGGTCTCGAACCCCTGGGCTCAGGCAATCCTCTCACCTCTGCCTCCCAAAGTGCTGGGATTACAGGCGTGAGTCACCACGCCTGGCCATAGACCTTGTTTCTAAAAAGAGAGTGAAAGAACAAAAAGTAGACCATACTGAGTTGTTCAAATGCAACTGAGGAGAGTCTCAGGAGTGGCCTTTATAAACACCCAACGAGGAGTGTGTTTGTATTTTGAACATCTGGGAACATGACAGGGTGGCAGGAGAGGGCCTCTGGCCTCATGCCATATCCTTGTGCTCACTCTTACAGCCATTTTCTTGTCTCCCAGCATGGTTTGTCTAGGCCTTCTTTTCTTTTTCTTGGAAGATGCCAGCTATTCCTAGAGCTTCCACCGTCTTGTCAGACCTGGGGGTGGGGATGTCCGCAGACCCTTTGGTTCTTGAGTTACCTTGATCCCTGAGATGGCTCCCATTGCTAACTCTATTCTTTTTTTTTTTTTTTTTAATTGGAGTCTCACTCTGTCACCCAGACTGGAGCGCAGTGGCCGCTCCCGGCCACCGCAGCCTCGACCTGCTGGGCTCTGGCGATCCTGCCGCCTCAGCCTTCCAAGTAGCTGGAACTACAGGTGCGCACTACCACACCTGGTTCATTTTGTTTATTGTAGAGATGAGGTCTCGCCAAGTTGCCCAGGCGGGTCTCGAACCCGCGGGCTCAGGCAATCCACTCACCTCAGCCTCCCAAAGGCACAGGATTACAGGCTGAGCCACCGAGCCCGGCTTCGCTGACTCTATTCTTACTAGGAGTTTGAAATGCTAAAAGCTTTGGGCATCTCCTTTTACAATGCAGTGCCCAGCCTGGCACAGTGGCAGGCATGTAGAGCCCTAGCTATGGGGAGGCTGAGGCAGAAGCATTGCTTAGGCCCAAAAGTTCAAAACCAGCCTGGATAACACAGTGAGACTTTGTCTCTAAAAGTAAATAGCCTGTACCCAACTGGGTAGGGCAGGGGGGAATCCAGCTAGAATCTTTCAGAGTCTTTGTCTTTGATTCCTTATACTAAGTGGTCATTATTAGCAATTCTTCAGCCTCACCCCTAGTGAATTGCCTTCAAGAAACTCTAAATCAGTGATCTGGCACTTTCATATCTATGAGGAGAAAACAACCTTCTCAAAGAGAGAAATGTCACTTGCTGACTCTGAGTGAGTCTTCTCTAGAATGTTAGTTATTTTATATTCTAATTAGGGGCTGGGTGTTTTGGCTCACACCTAATCCCAGCACTTTGGGAGGCCAAGACAGGTGCATTGCTTGAGCCCAGGAGTTTGAGCCCAGCCTGGGCAACACAGTGAAACCTCATCTCTACAAAAAAATTTTAAAAATTAGCCAGGTGTGTGCCTGCAGTCCCAGCTACTTAGTATGCTGAAGTGGAAGGGTCGCCTGATCCCAGGAGGTCGAGGCTGCTATGAACTGTGATCACCATGATCATGCCACTGCACTCCAGCCTGGGCGACAGGGTGAGACCCTGTCTCAAAAGATAAAATTAAATAAATTCCAGTTAGGAAAGAACACCAGCCAAATCTGGGGCTTTTGAGGCCTCGTGTTTTTATACCTCTGCGGTCATCTGGTTGTCAGAGGCTGTTTTGAGCAAATGTTGGCTCTTTTCCCTCAAGTTTTATTGAGGAATAATTTCAGGTTGTAGACATTTTTTAAACTGAGGTAAAGTTCATGTAACAGAAATTAACCATTTTAAAATGAAAAGTTCAGGCTGGGCGTGTTGGCTCACACCTATAATCTCAGCACTTTGGGAGGCCAAGGTGAGAGGATTATGTGAGCCTAGGGATTCAAGACCAGCCTAGCCAACTTGGCAAGACCCCATGTCTACAATAAATAAAAAAAATTAGCTGGTCGTGGTGGTATGCAGCTGTAGTTCCAGCTACTTGGGCGGCTGAGGTGAAAGGATCACCTGAGCCTAGTAGGTTGAGGCTGCGGTGGCCATGAGCATGCCATTGCACTCCAGTCTGGGCAACAGAGTGAGACTCCAACTCAAAAAAAAAAAAAAAATCCAGTGGCATTTAGTGCATACACAATGTTGTACGACCTTCACCTCTGTCTAGTTCCAAAACATTTTCATCACCCAAAAGGAAACCCCATGCCCATTAAACAGTCTCTCCCCATGGCTCCTTCCCCTCCCTCCAGCCCCTGGCAACCACTGGCTACTCTCTGTCTCTGTGGATTTGCCTATTCTAGACATATCCATGGAATTAGATACTATGTGGCCTTTTGTGTCTAGTTTCTTTCACATTGTATCATGATTTCAAGGCTCATCATGTTGCAGCATGTGTCAGCCTTCATTCCTTTTTAGGGCTGAGTAATATTCCATTATATGGATAGATCTGAGTCATATGCACCTTTTGGCTATTGTGAAGAGAGCGGCTGTGAACATTTGTGTGCAAGTGTTCGCTTGAGTCCCTGTTTTCTACTAGGTTATAAACTCTCAGAGGAGAGTTTGGGAAACCATAAGATCAGTTTTTTGAATTGTCCTATTAAGTAAACATCTGACTTTCTTTTTTCTTTTTCTTTTTCTTTTTTTTTTTTTGAGTTGGGGTCTCACTCTGTCACTCAGGCTGAATCACAGCTTACCGCAGCCTCAATCTGCTGGGCTCAGGTGGTCCTTCTGCCTCAGCCTCCCAACTAGCTGGGACTACAGGCCCTGCTAATAGTTTGATTTTTTTGTAAAGACGAGGTCTTACTATCTTGCCCAGACTGGTCTCGAACTCCTGGGCTCAAGCAATCCTCCCACCTTGGCCTTCCAAAGTGCTGGGATTACAGGCATGAGCCACCGTGCCCGGTCAACATCTAACTTTCTTGATGGCTCTGCCTGACTCCTCTGAGGATGACACAACAGTGCTCTCTCCCTTCTGCCCGCTCTGCAGGGGGAAAACTCCCTCTTCGTCATGACCAACATGATCATCACCATGAACCAGACGCAGGGCACCTGTCCTGAGGTAGGCAGCGGCGGCACCTTGGGAAAGAGCCTCTGGCCTTTTGCTCCCCTCTCCACGCCTGTGGCCACGGTGTGGGGCCAGGCCACATGGAACTTGTTCTCACTCGGTCTTCTTTTTCCAGATTCCAGATAAGACCACTGTGTGTGATTCAGATGCCAACTGCACTGCTGGCTTCACTGGCACCCATAGCAACGGTACAAGCTTGCGGCTACCTGGGGAGGACAGCATCCAACAGGGCCACCTCCCCTATGGAGATTCTCTTATAGAGAAATCTCGGGGGTAAAGAACTCCCCCAACTCTTTCCCATGACCCCGGGCGAGCCTGGTGTCGAGACTGGGGCCCTGGGACCCACTCTTAACATTCACCTCCGTCATGTGACCCAAGGCCATCCCAGATCTTGTAAGGTTCTGTGGCTTGGCGTCACCCTGGCCAAAATGTGACCAGCACTTAGGTGACGACCTTCCTCCAATTCTGTTGCCGTTCTTGGAATATTTTAAGACTAGCTGACAGGATGCAGGCCGGGCCTCTCGCTTTCTACCCCACAAAGGCAGAAAGTAGGAGACCCTCATGAACCTAGGAGTCTTGCCTCTTCCTTCTTTAGGTGTCTCCACGGGCAGATGTGTGAATTTTAATGAGTCTGTGAAGACATGCGAGGTAGCAGCCTGGTGCCCCGTGGAAGATGACACATCTGTGCCAAAGTGAGTCCGACCCCAGGGAAGGAAGAGCCCTCAACTCTGGTTCTCAGCATTGAGTGGGGGCGGCAGAGGAGTGAGGCCTGTGTATTGTGGCTTTTTGTGTGCTCTTGGTGTCGTTGTGGAGTCAAACCGCTCTGGGACAGTAGTTCTCAACCACAAGCCTCACTGTCAGCGCTGAGGTGGGCCCCAAGTATTTGTCACTCACAAGATGAGGGTGCAGATGACTGACTTGTATGCTAGGACTCTGTCAGTTGCAAGTAACTCACAGGAAACAGTTCTCAGTGTCTTAAGTCCATGTCCGCAGATGCACAAATGCATGATGAGGGGAAATTTATTGTTCAGCTGACCAAAAATAGATCCAGCCTGACCAGATCTGGGGCTCAAAGGACAACACCGTATTCTCCTCTCCTGGCTCTGTGTTCCTCTGGGTCAACTGTATTTGCAGGACCCACAGCATACACCCAGGAGGCAGCAAGGATTTACCTCCCTCCAAGGCTGAATCTCCCTTTCTAGCTGTCCATAGAGATTCTAGACCTGTCCATCATCCCATCATCGGCCACATCTCTCGACCCACTTCTGTGGCTGGGGGGTGGATTTTGCTTATCAGCGTGGGCCTGGGTCACATGCCCACCTCTGCAGCTAGGGCTGCAGTCAGCCCCACCCAGATGACACTGGCAAGAGTAGGGGAGATGTGGCTTCCGAAGGGTTCTGGAAAAGAGAGAACAGATGCTGGGCAGGAAAATAATAGGGTCTACTCAAGTGGTTTTTGGTTTGTGTTTTGTTTTGGTTTTGAGTCAGTCTCATTCTGTCACTCAGGCTGAAGTGCAGTGGCACACTCACAGCCACCGCAGCCTCGACCTGCTGAGTTCAGGTGATCCTTCTGCCTCAGCCTTTCTAGTAGCTGGAACTGCAGGTACACGCCACCATGCCTGGCTAATTTTTGATTTATTGTAGAGATGAGGTCTCTCCAAGTTGCCCAGGCTGATCTTGAACCCCTGGGCTCAGGCAATCCTCTCACCTCGGCCTCCCAAAGTGCTGGGATTATAGGTGTGTGCCACTGTGCCTGGCCTCACTCAAGTGTATTTTATCAACTAGAGCAGGTTCAGTGTTGGTCTAGAATAACACTCTTCCTGGTTGTAACAAGGTGGGGGTGTAGGTGGTGCTCTGAGGATGGCTTGCATCTCCGGGGCCTTTCCTACCCAGAGCTCAGACTGAGGCCTCCATGAGCCCTGGGGAGCAGGAAGCCACATCTGGTGTGTTGAGAAGGAAGGAAAGGTGAGAACTGTGGCTTTAGAGATTGCTGAGGCAAAGAAAGGAAACACCAGAAGAAAAGGAGCCCTAGCTTTGCTGGAAAGGATCCCATGGGCCGCATTCCCCCACACAGGTGCCTCTGGCCTCATGTAGTTTCTGAGGACTTGAAGCAAGACTGCTGTTGGTGTGAAATACACTCCGGATTCTGAAAATGTATTATTAAAAAAAGCATAGACTATCTCACTAATATTTTATGTTGTTTGAAATAATACTTTGGATATATTAGATTACTATATAAAAATTACCTTTTTGAAAAGTACTTTTAAACATGCCTACTAGGAAACTTTTGGGGGTTTTTTTTGGTTTTGTTTCTTTTTTTTTTGAGTTAGGATCTCACTCTGTCTCCCAGGCTGGAGTGCAGTGACTCGATCACAGTTCTCCACAACCTCGACCTCCTGGGCTTGGGCAGTCCTTCCACCTCAGGCTCCCGAATAGCTGGGACTACAGGTGGGCACCACCACCCCTGGCTTACTTTTTGTTTTGGTAGAGACTAGGTCTTGCTATATTGCCTGAGCTGGTCTTGAACTCCTGGGCTCAAGCAATCCTCCTGCCTTGGCTGCCCAAAATGCTGAGATTGCCTGCGTGAGTCTCTGTACCCAGACAGGAAACTTTAAATTACAGTATGGCTTGCAGTTACATCCCATAATATATTTTTATTGCACACCACTTTTATAGATCTGGTTCAGCATAAAATGATTTCTAAGTGTACACTGATACAAGAAACAGCATTGAGTCATGTGATGAGAAAGATACTCCCACTTCCATTCCTAGTCCGTCCCTTCCTTTGTGTTAAGGAGGAATCTGGTTTAAGGTGTCTTTGATACCTTTTCTGTCACTTGCCAATTTCCATTTCTTTTTTTTTTTTCTTTTTGAGTTGGAGTCTCACTCAGTCGCCCAGACTAGAGTGCAGTGGCCGCTCCCGGCCATTGCAGCCTCGCCTGCTGGGCTCCAGCGATCCTTCCGCCTCGGCCTTCTGAGTAGCCGGAATTACAGGCACGCGCTATCATGCCCGGCTGATTTTTTGATTTATTGTAGAGATGAGGTCTTGCTGCCCAGGCGGGTCTCGAACCTGCAGGCTCAGGCAATCCACTCACCTCAGCCTCCCAAAGGCGCGGGATTACAGCCTGAGCCACCGAGCCCGGCTCCATTTCTTACAAAGGACAAGCCCCAGAGTCAGCACCTTGAGTAGATTGATAATGTTAACTATAACTTTTAGTAACGTTTCAATTTCACTATATTTATTTAAGCAATAACTTCTGCCTTGTGGCAAATTTTATGATCACGATGGAAAGTCTCCTTTCAAAATCAATGTCAATAAAAAGTGAGTTGATCTTAAAGGTATCAAAGACACCTTAAATGTCCATCAGTGGATAAATACATAAGCACATGTAAAATGATGGAATAATACTCAGCCTTCAGTAAAAGGAATGAAGCACTAATACTTCCTACAACATGGATGAACCTTAAAAAAAACCAAGTACCAAGTCCACATGTTAGGAGCTATGCATCTCTAATCTGAAAATCCACTATCTGAAATGGTCCAGAATCTGAAACTTTTTGAGCACTAATGGATGCCACATACCTGACCTCATGTGCCAGGCGCACAAAAATTTTTTTTGTTTTGTTTTTTGAGTTGGAGTCTCACTCTGTCACCCAGACTGGAGTGCAGTGGCCGCTCCCGGCCATCGCAGCCTCAACCTGCTGGGCTCCAGCGATCCTTCCGCCTCAGCCTTCCAAATAGCTGGAACTACAGGGGCACGCTACCATGCCCGGCTCATTTTGATTTATTGTAGAGATGAGGTGTTGCCAAGTTGGCCAGGTGGGTAGCGAACCTGCAGGCTCAGGCAATCCACTCACCTCAGCCTCCCAAAGCACTGGGATTACAGGCTGAGCCACTGAGCCTGGCACAAAATTATTAAAGTATTGTGTAAGATCACCTTCTGGTCATGTGTATACAGTGCATATGAAATATAAATAAATTTCGTGTTTAGACTTGGGTTCCATTCCCAAGATATCTCGTTATGTATATGCAAATATTCCAGCATCCAAAAAAATCTGAAATCTGAAACACATCTGATACCAAGCATTTTGGATAAGGGATACTCAGCCTGTATATGATTTCATTCATATGAAACGTCTCAAACAGGCAAATCCATAAAGACACACAGTAGATTAATGGGTGCCAGGGGCTGGAGGAAGGGGAGAATGGGAACCGAATGCCTAATCGTAATGCAGTTGCCTTTGGGGTGATGAAAGTGTTTCAAAGTAGATAGAGGTGATGGTTGTCCAACACTGCAGGTGTACTAAATACTACTGAATTGTTCACTTTAAAATGGTTGTTTTTATGTTCAGTGAATTTCACATCAAGTTTTTTTAAAAGGTGAGCTGATATTAAAGTATTGCATATGAGGTACACAGACCGTGGGGGACGTTATGGTACAGGAAACTACAGAATGACAAGTTTGAAAAGCCCTGTTAGCCGGGCTCGGTGGCTCAGCCTGTAATACTGCGCCTTGGGAGGCTTAGGTGAGTGGATTACCTGAGCCCGCGGGTTCGAGTCCACCTGGGCAACTTGATGAGACCGCATCTCTACAATAAATCAAAAAATTAGCCAGGTGTGGTAGCGCTCGCCTGTAGTTCCAGCTACTCGGAAGGCTGAAGCGGAAGGATCGGCGGAGCCCAGCAGGTCGAGGCTGCAGTGGCCGGGAGCAGCCACTGCACTCCAGTCTGGGCGACAAAGTGAGACTCCAACTCAAAAAAAGAAAAGCCCTCTTATGACCCATCCCTCCAGAGGGATTGGGGACTGGGAGGCCTGGAAGCACCTTGGTCAAAATGGCAACAGTGGCAGGCTCAGCTCTCCTCCTATGTGACCTTGTACTGGGCCGTGCTCCTGTCTCAGGGTTGTACAGGGGGCCGCTGATGTTTGTAACTTCAGAGATGCCACCTGGATCAGGGAGGCCTTCCCCACAGAAGGGTCAGCCCTACAGTGCCAGATTCTCCCGTAGAAATCTGCCCAAGAAATGAAGTTCCCCATGGGGACAGATTCAACTTGTGTTGTCAGCCAGGAGCTGGCGTGGCACTTCTGAGCCAAGACAGGTGCATGGCTGGCGGGAGCTTTGTGTGCTTTTCAGACAAGGTCAGGATCCAGCCTATAGGCGAACTTACCTTTGCTCTGACTGGTAAAACCAAATCTGCCCAGCATTTGTTCCCTGAGGACATCTGAGTGAGACCAGCCCCGAAGGCTGAATAATTTCCAGGGAGCCACAGGAGACTCCGCCCTCCTTAGCTATTCCTCAGGTTTTTCAATTCCAGCTGCCTTGGGGGAAAGGCCCTGCCCTTCTGCAAGAGGAAGAACCTGGAAGCCTTGGCTTAGTCTCTTCCCTTGATCTGGTATTTATGCAGAAGAGAGTAGAAAATGCTAGAGCCATTTCATTTTTTTTTTTTTTTTTTTTTTGAGTCAGAGTCTCACTCTGTTGCCCAGGCTGGAGTGCAGTGGCACGCTCACGGCCACCTCAGCCTCGACCTGTTGGGCTCAGGCAATCCTTCCACCTCAGCCTTCCAAGTAGCTGGAGCTACAGGCACACTCCATCACGCCTGGCTAATCTTTTTATTTATTGTAGAGATGAGGTCTTGCCAAGTTGCCCAGGCAGATCCCGAACCTGTGGGCTCAGGCGATCCTCTTACCTTGGTCTCCCAAAGTACTAGGATTATAGGCATGAGCCACCACACCCAGCCTCATTTTCTTCTTGATATAATGACATTGTAAGATCTGTGATTTTAAAATAATTAAAATAGGTGTATGAGTGTGTATGTATATGGGTGTGTATATGTATACATGTCCTCTTATTAATATGTGATCATTTTTTTCAGCCCTGCTGTTTTAAAGGCTGCAGAAAACTTCACTCTTTTGGTTAAGAACAACATCTGGTATCCAAAATTTAATTTCAGCAAGTAAGTGGTGGCCAGGTGTGTCTGAATTGACCAGTGTCGTGGAGAAACTTCTTGTTCTTCTCTGAGTTTTCCTCCCTCTGATTTCCTGCTTCCTCCCGACTTCAGGAGGAACATCCTTCCCAATGTCACCACTACCTATCTCAAGTCGTGCATTTATGACGCCAAGACAGATCCCTTCTGCCCCATATTCCGTCTTGGCAAAATAGTGGAGGACGCAGGACACAGCTTCCAGGACATGGCCGTCGAGGTAGGTGCAAGTCCTGGCTTTCCCAAGACATCCCTGGACACATCTCGTACCAGAGCAGGGGCTGATGGAAGCCTCACTGCGTCTCTGCTGCTAACCCGCAGGGAGGCATCATGGGTATCCAAGTCAATTGGGCCTGCAACCTGGACAGAGCCGCCTCCCACTGCCTGCCCAGGTATTCCTTCCGCCGTCTGGATACCCGGGACGTCGAGCACAACGTGTCTCCAGGCTACAATTTCAGGTGGGTGTCAGCGTGGCCCCTATCACTCGTGTTGGGAGTGCCAGAGGCTTGTTACTCCCCAGTAGGGGCATCCATGGCCAAAGACCGGCTCTCTGGCAGCAACCCAAGGGCAGGCTGCCTGTCCCCCGTCCAAAGCTGGAAGGCTATGCCAGAGAGAGTGCTCAGACATCTGGCTCCACTGCACCCCAGCCCATGAGAGCCCTCGTGTCCTTTCCTGCCACAAGAAACATGTTGAGATCATTTTTAGAGCAGTCAAGAAAGGTGGCGGGTTTAGGTTTCCAAAGCCAGCTTCAGCCACGACCCCACTCACTGTTTTTAGGAGTGGACCCTCCAGTCTGAAGGTGTCTGGGGCTTGTCCCAGGAATTGGTTTCTCCAAGGTTGAGACTGCCTCGGAATCTTCAGGGTGCAGGGGCACAGGTTTTAGGCTCCAGAAAGGCCTTAGCTGGTATTTCCCTGCAGAAAATGCTGGTGCATCAGTTTCCTGGGGCTGCTGTAACAGGACACAATCTGGGTGGCTTGAGATAACGGGATTTTATGCTCTCACAGTTCTGGAGGCTGGAGATCTAAAATCTGGGTTTTGGCTGGGTGCGGTGGCTCATGCCCATAATCCCAGCAATTTGGGAGGTGGAGGCAAGAGGATTGCCTGAATCCAGGGGTTCAAGACCAGCCTGGGCAACTTGGTGAGACCTCACCTCTACAATAAGTAAAAAAAATTAGCTGGGCGTGGTGGTACACACCTGTGGTTCCAGCTACTTGGAAAGATGAGGTGGAAGGATCACCTTGAGCCTAGCAGGTCGAGGCTGTGGTGGCCGAGAGCCTGCCACTGCACTCCAGCCTGGGCAACAGAGTAAGACTTCAACTCAGAAAGTAAATAAAAATTTTAGAAAATCCAGGTGTCAGCAGAGGCCATGCTCACCCTGAGGCTCTGGGGAAGAACCCTTCCTTGCCTCTCTCACCTCTGGGGGCCCAAGGAGTCATCCCTTGGCTTGTAAATGCATCACTGCAGCCTCTGCCTCTCTGGGGGTCTTCTCTTCCTGTGAGGATGTTAGTCATGTTGGATTTAGGGCTCACCCTACTCCATTAGGATCTCATCTTAACTAATTACCTCTGCTATGACCCTGTTTCCAAATAAGGTCACATTCACAGGTTCCAGGTGGATGTGAATTTTGTTGGGGGTCACGGTTCAGCCCAGTAGCACTGGTCATCTGCTGAGAGGTCTGGGGGCCAGGGTCATATCTGCCACTTCCTTGAGGCAGCACAATCTGTAGCCATATGCATTTCCACGTGCCCTTTTGCATTTTTCACACAGGTAGCCACTCTTAAAACAAGGGACTGAGTGGTTCAGCTGTGCTTTGGTGTTGCGCGTGTCTCCCTCTAGTGGTGATGCATGGAATTAGATAGATAGGGACTGTAACAACTTAATTTTTTTAGTTACTTTTTTTTGTTTGTTTGAGTTGAAGTCTCACTCTGTCACCCAGGTTGGAGGGCAGTGGCACACTCCCGGCCGCCGCAGCTTCGACCTGCTGGGCTCCGGCGATCCTTCCGCCTCAGCCTTCCAAGTAGCTGGAACTACAGGCGCGCTATTACGCCCGGCTAAGTTTTGATTTATTGTAGAGAGGAGGTCTTGCCAAGTTGCTCGGGTGGGTCTCGAACACGTGGACTCAGGCAATCCTTTCGCCTCAGCCTCCCAAAGTGCTAGGATTACAGGCTGAGCCACCGAGCCCAGTCAACAACTTCATTTTAACCATCAGGCTCACTGATAGTAGGGCAGAAATTTGGATTTTTTACTAGCAGTTAGATTTATGTTGCTCCGTTTCTATTGCCACAATTTTCTGTAGAAACCACTGTGGACACCTCAAGCTTAGAACCCTAGAACAGAGAAGAAACTGATAGCACCTTCAGGACTCCTATCCCTTTGAACTTGGCCAGCATCAGGCCCTGCCTGAGTTTCCCAGGCCTGGCCCATGGCATGGAAATGGTGGGCAGATAGATCATAGACCTAGGGTGTAGGCCTAGGCTCTTAGCAGATCCCCACAGAACTTGGGGCAGCAAATAGCATGCCTCGGTGGTTCCCCAACCGTCTCCTGCTGTGTATATATTTTAATGGCTTTACTGAGTACAATTCACATGCCATAAGGTTCACCCATCTGGAATGTAGAATTCAATAGTTTTTAGTGTATTCATGAATAAATGTAATCTTCAACACAGTCGATTTTAGAACATTTCCATCACCCCGAGGGAACCGTATACCCATTAAGTCTCTTCCCTCCCGCCAGCCCTTGCTTTCTGTCTCTGCGGATTGGCCTATTCTGGACATTTCATATAAATGGAATCATACACTGTGTGGCTTTTTGTGTCTGGCTTCTTTCACTGCTTTTTACTTAGCATCATGTTTTCAAGGTCATCCATGAGTCAGTACCTCATCTCTTTTTATGGCCAAAGAATAATCCGTTGTGTGGCTAGACCACTTTCTGTTTATCTGCCAATGGAGTCATGATTCTTAAAAAAAGAAAAAAGCCCGAGGCTGATGCTATGAGCTTTGGGGCTGGCTCCATCCCACACCTGCAATGCTGGTGGGCCACATTCTCACTATGAGGGACCAGGCCCCTTGGAGGGAGGCCAGTCTTTGGAAGGCGTTCGGAGCAAGAGGTTCGGGCTTCCACGGTCACAAGAGGGGATGGTGGTGCCGGAAGGGAGTTCTCCCTGTGCCCTTGCTGGGTGGCCCGTGTCTCTGGTCTCCTCCGCAGGCAGAGTGACCATTAGCCAGCACCAGCCCTCCTCTTCCGTCCTCTCGGGGCCCGAGATCCAGCCCCTCGTCTCCTCTGGCCCATACCGTTCCCCTCTAACCCTCCTCCTTCCCCCAGGTTTGCCAAGTACTACGAGGACCCGGCTGGCAGCGAGTACCGCACACTCATCAAGGCTTATGGCATCCGCTTCGACATCATCGTGTTTGGGAAGGTAGCTCGCCTCCAGCAGCGCTCAGTCAAAACCCGCAGGGACAAGGGGCCTCTCCCTGCCCCTGTAGAAACTCCTTTGCCTTTTCTCCCGTCTCTGCAGGCCGGAAAATTTAACATCATTCCTACCATGATCAACATCGGCTCCGGCCTGGCACTGCTGGGGGTGGTGAGTGGTTTCGGCCTTTCCCTCAGCCCACTGGGCTGCAGCCACCCAGCGCAATCAGCACAGTGAGGCGAGATGGCTTGGTTGGCGTCCTGGTCCTCTTCCCTGGGCGCTAGACTTGACCCTGGGGGCTCCTTCCCCGGGGCCTCCATTCCCTCCATCTCCTCTGGGACCATGTCCCTCCAGGCCCAGTCTTCTTCCAAGAAGGGCCTTTCCCTTCCAGGAAAGATTCCAGGCGTCACGGGAAAGGGCATCCCAGAATAACGGGCTAAGCGCATCCTGGCTCATTCTTTCTTGCCCTGTGCTAAATCCAGGCGACAGTGCTGTGTGACGTCATAGTCCTCTACTGCATGAAGAAAAGATACTACTATCGGGAGAAGAAATACAAATATGTGGAAGATTATGAGCAGGTACTCCCCCTCCCCGGAACTCCCAGGCAGAAGGTCCAGGCGCCTCTGTCTTGTCCCAGGAGCGAGAGCCCTGGGCCCGTCCAAGGAGGCCCCTCTGCAAAGGTTGGCGCTCTTTGGCACATTGTCACCCCATCAGCCTAGTCACATTCCTTTCAGCATCTGCTCCATCCTTAAACCTCCTATACCAGGATTCACTTCACTCTTTGTTTTTTTGAGTTGGAGTCTCACTCTGTCACCCAGGCTGGAGTGCAGTGGCACGAGCATGGCCACCGCAGCCTCAACCTACTGGACTCAGGCTATTCTTTCACCTTAGCCTTCTAAGTAGCTGAACTGCAGGTGCGGCCCACCACACCCAGCTTATCTTATGATTTATTGTAGAGGCGAGATCTCGTCAAGTTGCCCAGGCTGGTCTCAAACCCCTGGGCTCAGGCAGTCCTCTCGCCTCTGCCTCTCAAAGTGCTGGGATTACAGGTGTGAGCCACCACACCTGGCTCACACTTTTCTTCAGACTCTAAAAAACTGAGCCTCATTCTAACATCTCAAGTTAGTTACGATCATGGATGTTATGACAAGATCTATGTCCACACACCAGTTCACCTTGTGCAACAGAAAGGGCTGGATTCCATGCCTGGGGGCAACCTGAGTACTCTCGGCTGTCAGGTACTGTCCAGAAGTCTTCAGGAAGAAGGCCTCACGCGTGCCTGCCCCAAGTAGTCCAGGCTTGCCTGGGTCAGCGCATGCCAGGTACACACTTATTTGCTTGTTGTTTTCTGCAGGGTCTTGCCCAAGAGTCGGACCAGTGACGCCTGCCCCTACCTGGGCTCCCCTTGGCCCCGTCAAAGCACAGTAGGAGGAGGGAGAAATGGCTACCCTATCACCCCAGAAAGTTCTGGATTGCAGTTCAGTCTGACTCCACAAGACTTCAGGATGGCCCAGCAGATCCCGTGTTTTGTGTGTAGGGCTTGTGGCCCACTCGGCACAGGTCACCAGCCTCTTCTTGGCTGGGTCAAGTCTGCTGTTCCTGCAACTGGGGGTCGTGGGGGTGATCGCTGGTCCAGGACTATGGGCTGCTGTGGCTTCCAGGGCTGGGCCTTCTCCAAGGCCCCCGGAGCTGGCTGGTCCTCAGAAGCTCCTGTCTCTAGCTCCCTTCTGCACAGGCCCAGTCCTCCCCGGCACGGCAACATTCAAGCACTTTATGAAGCAGGGAAGTCCACCTGGTTGTGGTCACTAGACTTGTAGCATGCAAGGGCTACCAACCTTCTGCCCCTCGATCAGGGCCTTTTCTCCTTGCAGTCATGAGGCAGGATTAGCATTTCTCCATACGGAAGAGCTACATTGAGGCGATTGTGGACCAAACATTAAATCACGATTTTTCTTAATCCTTGTCTGTGTTGTCTCATAGCATGGGCTAGAACTTTCCTTCCTACCCTTTTATTTATTTCTTTCTTTGAGTTGGAGTCTCACTCTGTCGCCCAGGCTGGAGGGCAATACCACGCTCACGGCCACCGCAGCCTCGACCTGCTGGGCTCAGGTAATCCTTCTGCCCCAGCCTTCCAAGTAGCTGGAACTACAGGCATGCGGCACCAAGCCCAGCTAATTTTTTTTAATTCAATTATTGTAGAGACGAAGTCTCGCCAAGTTGCTCAGGCTGGTCTCGAACCCCTGGGCTCAGGCAGTCCTCGCTTCAGCCTCCCAAAGTGCTGGGATTAGAGGCTTGAGCCCCCGTGCCCAGCAATTTATTTTTTTAGTTGGACTCTGTCACGCAGACTGGAGTGCAATGGCACATTCAGCCCTCACTGCAGCCTCGATCTCCTGGGCTCAGGCGATCCTTCTGCCTCAACCTCCTGAGCAGCTGGGCTACAGGCATGTACCACCACACCTGGCTAATTTTTTATTACTTGTGGAGATGGGGTCTCGCTATGTTGCCCAGGCTGGTCTTGGAATCCTGGGCTCAAGCCATCCTCCCACTTCAGCCTAAGTACTGGGATTACAGACATGAGCCACTGCACCTGGCCCTTCCTACCCTTTTGCTACGACTAGTAAACCCACTTGTCCAGTTCACTGTGCTCAGAAAAGTTCCCTGGAAAGTGTGTTTCTGGAGTTTGCAGTTTCTCCCACTTCTTCTAAAAGCCTTAGAATTTTGATCTTCACTAGGCTGTGTTCCTGTAGAGTTGACAGGATTTTTTTCCTCTGGTGACATCGCGCCTGTGCTTACACTTTGACATACAATTACAGGACTGCACTAGGGATAACACAGTCTTAGGTAACATGGAAGTGGTGTGTTCTCCCCTCTCCAGCCAGCAGCGGTACCACCCACACCCGTCTTGCCACAGGTTCAAAATGTTCAGGCAGCTATTTCCAGTTGGGACTTCACGCCAACTTCATTCTGCGCGAGGTGGTCCGAATCCCCCTCGAGGAAGCAACTTGCCCCACCCTTTGCCATGAATTCACTTCAAGTACTGAGAACGATTATTTTAGAAGTGCCCTGTTTCTACTGAATAATTAACCAACACAGGCTTTCCTTGCTTTTGGAAGAAAGTTTACCAAGTCCCTTTGACAAACCTCTGGTTCAAGATGCCTTTAAAAGCAAATGCTGCTGAGCGTGGTAGCTCACACCTGTAATCCCAGCACTTTGGGAGGCAGAGGTGAGAGGATTGCCTGAGCCCGCAGGTTCGAGACCAGCCTGGGCAACGTGGCAAGACCTCGTCTCTACAACAAAAATTAAAAAATTAGCCGGGTGCAGTGGTGCATGGCTTGTAGTTCCAGCTACTTGAAAGGCTGAGGTGGAAGGATCACCTGAGCCCAGCAGGTCAAGGCTGTGGTGGCTGTGAGTGTACCGCTGTACTCCAGCCTGGGTGACAAAGTGAGTCTCCCACTCAAAATTAAATTAATAAAATTAAATTAGTGAAATATATGTTTGCTTCAGCACAACTGAGCTGGGATCTTTAGGAATGGTGATAGGGTCTCAGTGTATCCCCCCCAAATTCATGTGCCGAAAACTTAATCCCCAATGCAAAACTGTGAGGAGGTGGGGCCATTGGGAGGTGACTGCGTCATGAGGGCTTTGCCCTTCCACTTCTGCCACCGAGGACATGGCACTTCTCCCCCTTTGGAGGATGCAGCCTCCATCTTGGAAGCACAGCCCAGCATCACCAGACACCAACCCGCCAGCACCTTGATCTTGGGACTTCCCAGCCTCCAGAACTGTGCGAAATAAACTTCATTTCTTTACATATCAGCTAGTCTCTGGTATTCTGTTACATCAGCACAAAACAACTAAAGCAACAGTGTGCTTATTACCGTGCAGGCTGAGGGGACAGCTACTGGCTGTTATCAGGAGTGAGGAAGACTCTGCCTGGCCTCCTCTTTTCTTTCTTTTTTTTTGGTTTGTTTTTTTGAGTTGGAGTCTCACTCTGTCGCCCAGGCTGGAGGGCAGTGGCTGCTCCTGGCCACCGCAGCCTCGACCTGCTGGGCTCCGGCGATCCTTCCGCCTCAGCCTTCCAAATAGCTGGAACTACAGGTGCGCGCTACCACGCCCGGCTAATTTTTTGATTTATTGTAGAGATGAGGTCTGGCCAAGTTGCCCAGGCGGGTCTCGAACCCGCAGGCTCAGGCAATCCACTCACCTCAGCCTCCCAAAGGCATGAGATTACAGGCTGAGGCACCGAGCCCGGCTTGGAGGACTTTTCTAGAATGGAGGGTGAAGGCCAGTCGGGGTGAGGGATGGGTGTAGGGGGGCACTGCTTACTTGGCTCACCAGAGTCGTCTTGCGTTTGACTATGCCCCCGCTCACCAGCACTCCCTGGTGCTGCTTCTGAAGTGGGGTCCTTCAACCTGGCACCCATGGGTGGGCTTCCAGGAGTCTCAGCACCCTCCAAGCTCTGCACCATGATGTACCTGTGTGTGCTTCTTTTCACTTTTTTTTTTCATTTATTGTAGAGATGAGGGCTCGTCAAGTTGCCCAGGCTGGTCTCAAACCTGTGGGCTCAAGCAATCCTCTCACCTGGCCTCCCAAAGTGCTGGGATTATAAGTGTGAGCCACCACATCCAACCCTTTCTTTTTACTTTTATCAGATTCTCAGTGGGAATTTTTAACAGAAACCCCCTGCACCTGATTCTTTTTTTTTTTTTTTTTTTGGTGTTGGAGTCTCACTCTCGCCCAGGCTGGAGCGCAGCCTCGATCTGCTGGGCTCAGGTGGTCCTTCGGCCTCAGCATTCCAAGTAGCTGGAACCACAGGTGTGTGCCACCACACCTGGCTATATTTATTTATTTATTTATTGTAGAAACGAGGTCTCACCAAATTGCCCAGGCTGGTCTCAAACCCATGAGCTCAGGCAATCCCCTCGCCTCTGCCTCCCAAAGTGCTGGGATTAGACGTGAGCTACTGCACCTGGCGGATCTTGACTCTTAAAAGTCAGGATTTCAGTGCTGCATTTCTTCAGCAGTGGGATGGGAATCTTTCAGACTTCATCTACTGCCTCTTGATAAACAGAAGAATATGGTTCAAAGCCAGGAAAGCAAAGCCACGGGCTAGGTTCACATTTGTAATGCAGGGAGCTCTCAGCCTCTGGCCTGAAGAAACATTAGTTCTAGAACAGAATCCAGACAGCACGAAAACCGGCAGGACCTTGCTGGGAAATTCAAGCCCTTGGACAACTGAATTAAATGTTTTGAACCAGGCCAGATGCAGTGGCTCACTCCTATAATCCCATTTTGGGAGGCCGAGGTGAGAGGATTTCTTGAGCTCACGGGTTCAAACCAGCCTGGGCAACTTGGTGAGACCTCATCTCTACAATCAATCAAAAAATTAGCTGGGTATGGCAGCACACGCCTTTAGTTCCAGCTACTTGGAGGGCTGAGACGGAAGGATCGTCTGAGCCCAGCAGGTCGAGGCTGCAGTGGCCATGAACGTGCCACTGCACTCCAGCCTGGGCAATAGAGTGAGACTCCAACTCAAAAAAAAAAAAAAGTTCTGAACCTCAGTTCACAGACAATGAACCATAAAATGGGGTTAATACCTACCTTATGGTGAAGAGTCATGTAGCGTGTCTGGCCCATGAGACAGAGTCATTGTGACTGAAACTGCCCCAGGGCTGTTTACCTGTCTGGCCTCCACCAGAATCTTGCGCCTACCTGCCTGCTAGAGCAGTGCTTCTCAAACTCAACATGCAGACAAGTCACCTGGGAGTGGTGCAAACCAGACCTGGGCACCCGCATTTTTATTTTTTTATTTTTATTCTTTTTTGAGTTGAAGTGTCACTCTGTTGCCCAGGCTGGAGTGCAGTGACCGCTCCCGGCCACTGCAACCTCGACCTGCTGGGCTCCGGCGATCC
>NW_007248554.1:61407-62591 GCF_000164805.1 Carlito syrichta | reverse complement strand
CCCGGGTGGGTCTTGAACCCGCGGGCTCAGGCAATCCTCTCACCTCGGCCTCCCAAAGTGCTGGGATTACAGGCTGAGCCCCCGAGCCCGGCCGACATCTGCATTTTTAACCCACTCCCAGGCAACTGATACTGCTGATCTGAGAACCACACTGAGCAGCGAGGTACTAAGACACGCTCTAAATTAGGGCTCCGCTGAATACATTAGCCTTGACTTGGGCATTTGACCTTGCTGTCATCCTGAAGAAGGAACACAGACATCAGGACAGACTGCCTAAACCACCACCACCAACAACAAAAATCCCAAAGAGGCCCAGGTTTTGCACCATTTTGCTGTCTTGTTTATTTCAAGTTTACAGAGAAGCTTCAACATCTGTGGAAAAACACCAAAGGCTTACTTTTCTTTTAAGTTCATGAACTTTTTAGTGATAAATACACAGTATTTAACTTTGTACACCTGATAAAAGGAAAATGCATAGTAGAAAGAATCAGGAATAAAACAGAAGCATTGGGCATTAAATAAATCACGGAATAGAAAAGTCAGCAGTCCACGAAACTCAGCCCATAAAGCTGGATAGAAGACGGGAACCAACGACCCTGAAGCCTTCCCTAGCACCTTGGAAGCAAATGGAGGTCATGTTTCTTCCACTCAGCAACTCACGGCTCCCCTCTGGAAGATGAGAGAGAGCGACAGGCATTCTCCTCCTTGTCCCGGAAAGGCTCTGAGGACAGAAGCCCTGCCTCTCAGAAAGGCCAGACCAGTGGGGAGAGGCCCCTGCAGCCCCAAGTGCCAACAAGGGGCTCGATAAGGCTTTCTGGGAGCCACTGGCCACCTGTGGGATAGAAGGGGGAGGCGGAAAAGGGCAGAGAAGCAGAAGGTGGATGGAAGATTTGTGCTTGCTTCAAGGCCATGGGTGCAGGCCGCAGGTGGCTTACACCAAATTGGTCCTGCAGATGAGCCGGCAATGGAAGAAATCATGGGCGTCCTTTCTGCCCACCCAGAAGAGCTGCTCCTAACAGCCTCTTCTTCCCTCACAGAGCTGGCTTTCGAAAAATCAGTGTGTTCCCAAAGAGCAGTAGCTCTCATGCAGTGTTTACAGCCGTCTCGGCCTATCCTTTCCATGGGGAGCAGGTCCTTCCCACAGCTTTCTTTGGTGTTTCTTTGTGTTAAAAAAAAAAAAGTTA
>NW_007248554.1:56370-61387 GCF_000164805.1 Carlito syrichta | reverse complement strand
TGGGTACCGCCCGATTGCTGGCAGTCCACATAAGAAATCTCAGATGGAAAGTTCCATGGTGGGGAGGGAGAAATGGCGCCCGATGCGGCTGTGTAAACAAGAGGAATTCTGCAGAAGCTCTGTGTGCTGCCGCGCCCCTCGGGCATGCCACTCAGCCAGGCTGGAGCCCAACAGACAGGCTGGGCCTAAGATCAAGGACCTGTTGGCTTCAAGCTCTGCAAGGTGCTTACTACAAACTCACCAAGCCCCATCTGCTACCAGAAGGGTGGCACTGTTGAGTCCTTTCCCCATAAATGTAAAGGACGAGGGCAAGAGATGCGTAAGTTCCAAACAGAAGGCAAGCAGGCGAGGCGGCCCTCCCTGGCCTGGTGTCCTTTGTGCTTCGAAACTGCCATGCCCTAATTCTGAACTGCTTAGACGGAAGCAAGAAAAGTCTGGCTAAACCAGAGTCAAGGCTTAAGAAAACTTATGGAAGCCAAGAACGCCCAAGGCTTTGCGAATGGGCGGGCAGGGGGGCCACAAGGCCTTGCTTCTGTCTCTCAGAGAAGTCCTCGCACCAGGGCTGATCAGATGGAAACCTCAGGAAAGCACAGTCTTCTTTCTGAGTCCTGTTACCGATGCTATTTTCCCTAAACCAGATTCTACAAAGAGCTGGAAAGCGGAGCTCGGACTTTCCCAGGGGAAAGTCCTTCCAGTTTTCCACCCCTGGTACTTCACACTCGCCCACAAGTGGCTCCGGAAGGAGTCACACTTGAACCTCAACCAAGCTTCCCAATGTTAACTGGAAGACAACACGATAAAACATTTCTTTCCAGACTTTTGGCTGGAAAAGGGGAACTTCTGTGCAAAGCTCCAGTTTCCCTGTGCCCCAAGGATTGCTCTGGGTTTCAATAATCTTCTCTGAAAAGGTGCCCCAACATTACCGTGTGGACCCCTAAGGAAGATCTAAAAGTAAGAATGATCATCTGTGCGTCAGTCGAGTGAAAGCATTTCTCAACTGGCCCTCCAGAAACTGGGTATTTCATTGACTACAACACTCAGCTAGTATTTATAATGAAAACAAAGCCTTAGCAGTCTCTAGAATACACAGGTTATAAACAAGCAAAGCTGCTGATATATACAGGCACAGGTTTCATTGGCTGTAACTTGGATCACATGCCTGAAGCCATGAAATATATCCTGGAAGCTCTAAATAATTTCTGAACTACTGTACTCGAGAGTTCAGTCTAGTTAGAGAATTGAAAATATTTTTTTCGCGTGATCTTAAGCCATGTAATGTACATGGAAGTATAGGATTTCACCCTGAAGTTTTTGTAATGTAACAAAGAGATGTACTGAACTCAGTCAATTGTCTCAGAAACCCGCTTTGAGCAGCTGTCATCAAGAAACTCACTCAGTCTTGCAGGAGAAACTTTTCCCACCACAGCTGCTGAATGCCCTTCTAGGGTAAGAAAATCCCCTTCCAGAAGCACTTAAACTTCAAGCCCTTTCTGTTTTCCTGACTACAACTGTACCCATAAAAAATTTAAAAATCCTTCTTACAAATAAGTTGCATTGAAACTCACTGCAGCTACTGAGTGCTAGCCCTGCTCTGACAGCTTGAGTCCACGATTCTGGAAGGTGCCACGGTTTGGGGTGGCATGCCGAGTCACACCCAACCTTTCCAAAGTGACAGACCTTCTCAAATGCGATGGTAACTCCCTGGTCGCAGACCCCAGGACTTTTCTGTTCACTTTTCCACCATTTTCAAACCCCACACACATTAACTTGGGTGTATCGGACATGGTTCTGAAATCACAATGAAGAATTTTTGGCATAAAAACATTTTAAAAAGCAACTGTCCCCAAATGCACATGGGTCTGGGTCTGCAACTCCTCACACCCGTCCATTTGGCCAGCCAGCGGCCAAGGTTGACGTCATGGAGTCAAGTTCCCCCCTCCCTTTTTTGTCCCCTTTAAAACAACAAAGGAAAAAACAAACAACCAGAGATAACAGTCAAGGCTCTACACACGTGCTCGTTTCCGTAGGACATGCTGCTATGGAAACATGGGGTGCAGTAGCCCCGCAGAGGCGGCGCGGGCACATGCGAGGTCCAGTCGTCCGGACAGCTACTCGGGCTCCATCGCCTCCTCCTGCCGTAGTTGATGCACGCGTGCGGGGGAGCCAGGGACCCGGGCCCCCCAGCTTTCCACGTGGGGGCCACCTTTCACAAGAGTACTTCCTCCTGCCCCACGGGGGACGGGTCGGGGCCCCGGAGGCCGTCTTCGTTGCCTTGTTTCCTGCTCACCGGACAGAAAACCAATATAAGATTCAGAGGAGCCGGCAGGGCAGAGCCAGCTGCTCCCACATCGTGTGCCATCTCGCACCCCTGGGAACAGGATCTACTCCACTGGGAGAGCCTCTCCCCCTTTGTTTCAGTTTTTTGTTTTGAATTGGAGTCTCACGCTGTCACCCTGGGAGGAGGGCAGTGGCACCATCATGGTCACTGCAGTCTCTACCTGCTGGGCTCAGGTCATTCTTCCACCTCAGCCTCCCAAGTAGCTGGAACGACAGGTGGTGCCAACACGCCCGGCTAATTTTTAAATTTATTGTAGAGACGAGGTCTTGCCAGGTTGCCCAGGGTGGTCTCAAACCCCTGAGCTCAGGCAATCCTCTGGCCTCTACCTCCCAAAGTGCTGGGATTACTGGCGTGAGCTAGGGTGCCTAGCCCTCTCCCACTTTTTTCTTGCTCACGTACATTTTCCAAAGGAGACTTTGCATCCATACCCTCTGCAAACGGAAAACCAGCATCAACTGACAGAAATAGCAAGGAACTGCAGGATGGACCCAAAATTATGTGACAACTATGATCACTACACAAATCACAAGCAGTATGCACTCCCCCTGCCCCAGGAGGCCTGTCTTTGAAAGTTTTTAGGGATTGCAATCACCCTCTTAAGCTGTGAGCTCTTACAGGGCAGAGACTGTGACACTTGTCCTCAGTCACCAGACTGTGAGTTTGTGGGGGCATGAGCAGGACCTCCCAGGCCTGCCCTGGCCTGGCCTGGCATACAGTCAGCCCTAGGAAAGGGCTGTCAGTAATTGCCCCAGGCTGAGGGGATGTCCTTCCTCAGAAGAGAAGGTCCTTCCCTCCCTGGAAGAGAGAGGAAGAGGGCCTTGCTTCCCAAAGAACCTAAGGTGAATGATGTGACAGGAGGTGGTGGGGGGGAATCCCTAAGAAGACGCCCGCCTCCTGGCCACCACCATGCAGCTCTCCCGTTCTAAAAGATGCCACTGGGCATGCCACATGGCTACTGTCCGTCGTTCCTCAACGATCTGGGTCCCCCATCCAGAAGGGAGACTGTCGCTACACAAGAGAAGAGAAAGTATGATGTCTGTATGTCCCGAGGAAGAAACCTCTTTGTTTGAAATCAGGTTCACTGACTTTCTATGTTTCCGAGGAAGAAAGAGGGTAAATCTCCCAGAGGAGGAGGGCGCTGTAACCAGATGCCAGTTCAGGCCCTCAGTTTCTGTCTTCACAGCTACCTGTTCGTAGGGGTTAGGTAGGTCTGGCTGCAGCAGCAGGTGGGCCTTTGGCCCGAGACCCTCAATGCCTGAATCAGCTCTGTGAGCTCCAGCGACCAAAGCATCCCACCTGCTGAGGGCTGAGGGCAGGGAATCCCCAGGGAAGGGAATGCAGGGGCATTAAAGCCCTTTGGGACAAACTCCATTTGTTGGCGTCTTGCCGTTTTGATCTCACTAAAAAGAAACCAACAGCCGACGTGCTCACAGATGGGAGGCGCCCCAGCTTGGCAGATCCCAAAACAGATCTTAAGAAGAAGAAGGCTGAGGACAGGCCAACCCACTGCACTTCCACGCCCCGTCATCCCGTAGGGCTCCCAACCAAGGCGGGGCTGCCCCATCATCTGGCTGCAGACAGGTCTGGGACTGTAGTCACCTTCTGACGCTGCAGAAGGTGGTTCCGCCTGCTACTGCCATTTTCCCTACTCTACCCTGGAGGGCAAGGTTTCTCTCAAAAGCACAAAGAATTCCCAAGCAAGTGTTTCTCCTGAATTATCATAGAAGCCCCTGGACTCCAATGGTATAGGTAGTCAAGAAATTCTAACTCAAAACAAAGAAAAAGAAATTCCATATCATAAGCGAAGTCCTAATGAACAGAAGTGGCTGTCACTTGGGCACGAGCGTTTACAGCCACGGTATTCACTCGTGACAGCCAAAAAGTGAAAACGATGTCTATCAACGGACAAATGGCTCAAGTGTAGTCTGTCCATACAATGGAATATTATTCAGTCATAAAAAGGAAGGACACACTGACACGTGCCACAGCGAGGATGAACCGCCCAAAAACAGGATGCGGAGGGAAGGAAGTCAGACACGAAACGCCACATACTGTGTGACTCCATTTATATGAAATGTCCAGAACAGGCAAATCTATAGAAAACTGAAAGCTGACCAGCAGTTGCTGGGGACAGGAGAGTTGGGTAGGGACAGATAAGGGCTGCGGGGTTTCTTTTTGAGCTGATCAAAATGTTCTAAAGTTGATTGCGATGATGGCTGCAAGACTGTGATTATATGAGAAACAACAAAATCGTACTTTTCTTTTTTGAGTCAGTATCTCACTCTGTCACCCAGGCTGGAGTGCAGAGGCACGATCATGGTTCACCACAGCTTCGACCTCCTGGCCTCAGGCAATCCTCCAGCCTCAGCCTCTTGAGTAGCTGGGACTACAGGCATGCACCACCATGCCCAGCTAATTTTTAAATTTTTTTTGTAGAGACCTTGTCATGTTGCCTAGCTAGACTGGTATTGAACTCCCAGGCTCAAGTGGTCCTTTCACCTCGGCATCCCAAAGTGCTGGGTTTACAGGCATGAGTCACCGCACCTGGCCTAAACTGTACATTTTAACTTGGTGAATTATGTAGTTTGTGAATTACTTAAAAATTATAAAAAATAAAGCTTTTTTTTTTGAGTCAGAGTCTCACTCTGTTGCCCAGGCTGGAGGGCAGTGGCACGCTCA
>NW_007248554.1:48171-55960 GCF_000164805.1 Carlito syrichta | reverse complement strand
CAGCTACTTGGAAGGCTGAGGCGGAAGGATTGCCGGAGCCCAGCAGGTCGAGGCTGCGGGCTCGAGAGCAGCCACTGCACTTCAGTCTGGGAGACAGAGTGAGACTCCAACTCAAAAAAAAAAAGAAAGAAAAATGCAATTGGCAGTAGTGGGAAACTGTCAGGGGAGGGGGGTGGGATTGGCAGTTGAGGTGAACTGCTAGGGGAGGAAAACTGCTAGGGGAGGGAGGGGCATACCTCATCAACAAGGGTACCTATGTAATCAAGGTTCGTATATACTTGACCCTGAATGGTACCCCATATCTTTATAACATAAATAAATAAATTTATAATATAAGTAAATAAACAAAAAAGAAAAGAAATAAAAATGGCTGCCTGGAGCTCCCAGCTCAGAGTCAGGTGCCCGTGTCAGGCTCAGGAGAAAGGACAGTGGGGTCGCTACCTGCCACAGGCACTTGCAGCAGTTCAGTAGATCTTCCCAGTCTCTCAGGAACAAAAATTCCTATCTGTCTCAGCGGGTTCTGGTAACCTGATCTGGTGTATTTGGAAGGAGGACCCCACTCGAGTCAGAGGACTCTACACAACTTGGCAACAGACTGGAAGAGGCCTTATCTCCCAAGTCTTAACACACCAGAGAAGGAAGGGTGAGGATGGAGAGCCCCTGCGAAGAGCCACAGAGCATGCCTGACCACTGCTGACCACATGGAATTGGGTGGGACAGCCACGGGCCCTGTGACAGAGCTTTTATGCCATTGACGTGCACTGAGTATACGGGGGTGCCACACGGGTCTTCAGACCTGGGTGACTTCGCAGGCATTCCAGGTGGAGCGCCATGCACCCGCAGCCCCAGCCCACATGCACGACCCGCCACCAGGTCCAAGCCCCCCAATGCCCCTCGTTCTAATCCTGGATCTGGAAGCCCGTGGTGAGCCTGGGCTGGAAGGATCTCCGCCCGGGTGGAGAGGCCCCCGTGCTCTGTAGCGCCCCCGCCCCCAGGCCCCAGCAGAGGCTACGGCACAGGCAGGCAGGCGTTACCTTGGGCTCAGACAGGGGCTCACACTCCCTGGTCGGTTTTTTGCTAGAATCGTCGGAGGGAGGGAAAAGGGAAGTGAGAAGGGACCCTTAGGATCCACAGGATGCTGACCCAACCCCAGAGACACTCAGACCCCAAACATCAGCTTCATAGAGCCAGTGCCAGGGCGGTCTTGACAGCAGGTGAGCAGTCACCTCTCTGCACGGACAGACAGGGTACCAAGCGAGCCTCAAATCCTACCAATGGGCACTCACGCTTCTGGGCCACTAAGGTGTTCTCCTTCTGATTGCCAAGAGTCCCCCAGCTAAAGTGCTAGTCCCCCTGAGAAAGGTACAGCTGTCGGGACAAGGAGGTGGGTTGAGCCCGGGATGGAATCACAGCCAGCAGCTGGTGACTTCCCTGAGTCCCGGGCGGGTTTCATCTGAGTCCTTCCGGATGGACTGCTTCAGAAAGGGGCCCATGCAGAGTGGCCTGGGCAGGGCTGGCCAAGCTCAGCCTCCAGCCACCAGCCCCCCACCCAGGAAGGCAGGTGGACACTCACGTGAGCAGGTTTCCAGGAGCTGACAAGGAGCGCTCCTCCCGCCGGCTGCCCTCAAACGGGTTCCCGAAGGAGCGTTTACGTATCATGGTCTTCACCAGGATCTGAAGAGGGAGAGAGGAGAGGCCAGTGGTGACTGGTTGGCCACGGGGGTAGGGAGGGGGAGATTCCAGGCAACATCCTCTCTCTTCCTTCTCCCCAGCCCCTGCCAGCTCCCAGGGCTCGTGGGCGATGGCAGGCCTTCCCATCCAGGATACGCCAGCCCGAGCCATCTCTAAATCTGACCTGCTCCAAAACCTCCCATAGTTCCATGACAAGGTAAGGTCCAAACCCCTTGGTTTGACACTCAAGGACTTTCATAATGTAGTTCCGGTCAAGCTGACCCCCACAGGCCCGTGCTCCAGGACAGCTGGCCTGCACTGTCCTTTGGGCACAGATGGTACCCTCTGTCTCACCTGAGTCACGGCTGGATGTGCCCTCCAGCCCAACCACCTGCCTCATCTTTAAGGTCAGGCCTTTATTTTTGGTGAAAGTCGTCTGTGACCACTCCAACAAGAAACAAAACTATTACTTCCCAGGTGTAATTTTGAGGATGGAGAACTGCTTTTTAAAAACTAAAATGTGGCCGGGCTCAGTGGCTCAGCCTGTAATCCAGCGCTTTGGGAGGCCAAGGTGAGTGGATTGCCTGAACCCACAGGTTTGAGACCCGCATGGGCAACTTGGCAAGACCTCAACTCTACAATAAATAAAAAATTAGCCGGGCATGGTAGCGCGCGCCTGTAGTTCCAGCTACCTGGAAGGCGTAGGCAGAAGGACTGCTGGAGCCCAGCATGTCGAGACTGTGGTGGCCGGGAGCAGCCACTGCAATCCAGTCTGAGCGAAAGAGTGAGACTCTGACTCAAAAAACAACAACAAAAAAAACTAAACTAAAATGTATCTCATATGGCCACAAATTCACCATCTTATAGTTTTTACTATATCCACATCACCATGATCTGATACAAGGACATTTACATTTCCCCCAAAAGAGCCCCTGACTGTGAGCAGTCACTCCCATTTGCCCTTTTCCCAGCCCTGGCACCTACGCATCTTTCTGTGTAAACTGGCCTATTCTAGACATTTCCTATCAATAGAATCATACAAACGTGCCCTTTTGTGTCTGGCTTCTTTCACCGAGCAGCCTGTTTCTGGGGTTCATTCTTGCCATGGCATGTGTCAATGCTTCATTCCTTCTTTTATGGCCCAATAATAATTCTTTGTGTGCTGTAATCGCAGCACTTTAGGAGGACAAGGCAAGTGGATTGCCTGAGTCTGTGGGCTCAAGACCAGCCCAGGCAACTTGGCGAGACCTCATCTCTACAATAAATCAAAAATTAGCTGGGCGTGGTGGCATGTGCCTGTAGTTCTGGCTACTAGGAAGGCTGAGGTGGAAGGATCGCCAGAGGCCAGCAGGTCAATGCTGGGTAGCCGTGAGTGTGCCACGGCACTCCAGCCTGGGCAACGAAGTGAGACTCCGACTCAAAATAAATAAATAATCCTTTGTGTGGACAGACCACATTTTGCTTATCCATTCACCCATTGATGGACATATGGATTGCTTCCATTTTTTGGCTATTGTGAATAGTGCTGCAAGGAACATTCATGTATGAATTTTTACATGAATATGTTTTCTACATAAAACATTTTCACTTACCTTAGGTACAGACTAAGAATGGAATTTCCGGATCATATGGGATGTTTAAAATTTTGAGGACTCACCAGACTGTTTTCTACAGCAGCTGCACCATTTTACATTCCCACCAGCAACATACAAGGGTACCAGTTTCTCAGGGGGCTACATTTCGGTTGGGGATGGGAACATCCCAGGACTCTGAGGATGGCCAGTTCACAGGCTGGTGTGGTGTGAGGAAGAAGGGCTCAGAAACCCTGGAGGTTCCTCCAAGCTGAGAGGTGCTGAGGGCTGGCCTTGTCCATGCCAGAGTGGAAACTCGCCGGTGGCTGCTGCACCCACCCCCACACAGGCTTGGCTAGGAAACAGCCTGCCTAAGAGAAGGACCCTTTGAGAAAAGGTGCCCTCAGCTCTTGCTCAGCATCTCTTCTCAGGCTCTTTCCCCTCCCCATCCTTTCTGAAACCTGGATCTAATTCCCTCACTTAGAATCCTCACCCAGAGGCAACAGAGCCTGTTGCCAGCCAGGGAGCCCTGGAAAGTTCTGGAGCAAAGCAGTGAACCAATCACCCTTGGTAATGATTTTGGAAATGGCCTGCAGACCCCATAAAGGTCATTGAGAAGCCAGGCTCTGGCCCTCACCCCACTCTCAACCAGAGCACAGTGCCTCTTCAAGTTGTTTCAAATACTGACTGAGCTTCTGATTTTTTTTTTAAGGGTCTGCTGCTAACCAGAAAAATAAGTGTTTTAAAAACACTGGTTTCTCAAAAGGTAGAACACCCACATGTCCATCAATGGATGAATAGATAAATAAAGTGTCTATCTATATATGGAGTATTAATCAGCCTTAAAAAGAAATAAATTGTTCTTTTTTCTTTTTTTGAGTTGGAGTCTCACTCTGTGGCCCAGGCTGGAGTGCAGTGGCACAATCATGGCTCACTGCAGCCTCAAATTCCTGGGCTCAGGTGATTCGCCTACCTCAGCCTCTCCAATAGGCAAAGGCACATGTCACCATGCCCAGTTTGTTTGTTTGTAGAGATAAAGTCTCACCATATTGCCTACACTGGTCCTGAACTCCTGGGCTCAAGCAATCCTCCCACCCTGGCCTCCCAAAGTGCTCAGATTATAGGCGGGGGCTACTGTGCCCAGCCTATAAATAAAATTCTGACACATGCTACAACATGGATGACCCTTGAAAAACACAAGGCTAAGTGAAAGAAGCCAGACCCCAAAAGACCACATATTGCATGATTTCACCAGAATAAATAAACTCACAGACAGAGAGAGCAGGTTAGTGGTTGCCAGAGGCTGGGGAATGGGGACGTGACTGCTGGACAGAAAGTCTCTTTTGAGGTGATGAAAATGTTTCCAAACTACTGAGGTGATAATTGAATAATACTGCAAATGTCCTTAATGTCACTAAATTGTTCACTTTAAAATGGTTAATTTTATGTTATGTGTATTCAACTTCAATTAAAAAAAAAAGAAAACCACCAACTTTGAGAATGAAGGCCACATTCCCTGGGTCTCACAGTCTGTGGGACACAAGAGTCCCTTTCCTGAGCTTTAGTAGGTATCCCCCCAACCAGTGGGCCTCCCCAGCCCCCTATTCTGTGGCCTTGGCAACCCAGGGGAAGGAGTTCTCTGTACCGGCCTCTGATCGCACAGGAGGGCTATTTGTTCCAGGTCCAGCTTTCTTATGAGGCTGAGAGCCTGGAGAGCTGGCCTGGACCTCGCCTGTCTTTGTGACCCATGCTTGGCACACACTGTGTTTGGGCCTGAACCTCACAATCCTGTGCCAAGTCAGATCCCTTTCTGCCCACCCCTACCTGCTCCAGCCTCCCTGATTCACACCCTGCAGGAACTCCCCACAGATCTTGGAGTAAAGATTTAAATCTTTGCCGTACCCTCTCGTCACGTTCCTTGCCCTGCTTCAATGGCCCTGGCTTTCTGAAAGTTTCCTGTGGGCCCAGTTCCCTTCCACTAGAGGACACTAAGTGTGCTGTCCCTCTTGGGAGGCGTGTATTCACCCCTCTATCCCCTTTCGGTTGGCTTAACACCACCCTTAGTGTATCACCACATCTTCTAGGAAGGCTTCTCCAGTTCATTGCCTGGGCCAAGTGTCCCTTCTTAGGGGCATGCCCTGTGGCCCCTCTACTGCACTGTATGTGTATTTCTTTTTTTTTTTTTTTGGTTGGAGTCTCACTCTGTCGCCCAGACTGGAGGGCAGTGGCCGCTCTCGGCCACCGCAGCCTCGACCTACTGGGCTCCAGTGATCCTTCCAAGTAACTGGAACTACAGGCGTGTGCTACCACACCCGGCTAATTTTTTTTTTTTGATTTATTGTAGAGATGAGGTCTCGCCAAGTTGGCCAGGCGGGTCTCGAACCCACGGGCTCAGGCAATCCACTCACCTCAGCCTCCCAAAGGCACGGGATGACAGGCTGAGTCACTGAGCCCGGCTATGTGTATTTCTTGATGGTTTGACCAGAATCTGCCTCTGAAGGAGGCCGGGGCCATGTGGGTTTTGTTCATCACTGTACCCTCACACCCCCCCACACCTAACAGAAGCCTGAGAAACCACTCTGTGTTCACCAAGTGTTTCCCGAATAACGCAGGCCTACGCCAGACCTCCAGGGTCACACACTTTCTCCAAGACCCTGCAGCTGAGACCTGGAGGGTGAAGGCAGGGGACTGATTCAGGACTAGGACATCTTGACCATGAAATAGAATAACCCATGATGGGTGCAGAGTCCAACACCAGCTGCCTCCCCGACTTTGGGTGCAGGACGGAGCGCAGTGGGTGGAAGGAGGATGAGGGTGAGTGGGCGTGGGTGAGTCTTTAACAGTGAAGGTCATGCACAGACCCCAGGCGGGGGAGCGGAAAGGGGGGAGGAGGATGTGGATGAATGCCCGGGGCTCAGGTTCTGGAAGGAGAGAGGAAGTGTCTGGGGAAGCAGAAGGAAAAGGTGCAAAGCTGGAAGAGAAGGAGCCAGCATCTGGGCTCCAGAGGGGCAGTCCTTTGAGGCTGGATTGTGTCTCAGAAGAGAGTCTCACGGGTCTCTCCTAGAGCCCAGGGGCCCACTTGCCTGCTGGGGCCAGTACTGGCCAAATGCAACCAGGGTTTTCAAGGGGGCCATGGTGGGACAGCTGGCTGGTCTCTGTCCCTAGGACTGCAGCCTGGACCCCAGAGGCCCGGGACTCCTGGTCTACTCCTGGAGCCAGACGCCTTCCTGGACAGGAACTTGGCAAGTGGGTGATTCCCAGAGTCTCCAAGGTTAGGCGTGAGGGCTCCACATTCTGACTCCTTCTTCCTGGGTCTGGACCCAAATTCCAGGCTATAAAGAAAGACCCAGTAGCTCCTAAGCAAAATCCCACCCTCAGGAGTCAGGCAGAACTTTCTGAGGTGTGTGAGCAAGAGCCCGTCTCTCTAGCCCTGGGAGCCGCTCACATGGCAGATGTGAGACATCCTCAGCAGTCCGCCCTGGAGATGAAGGTCAGCCAGGTGGGAATCTCATCTTAATGATCTCGGTCCCAGCTCCCGCCCCTGGCTCCTGCCTGGTGCTTTTCCTGTTCTTCTTCCCTGGTATGCTCTGAAGGCAGGAATTCCAGAGCGAGCAGTGTAATCCTCAGAGAGGGACGCCCCCTCCCTGTTGTAACATGGATGCTGGCTCCGAAGATGCAGGGTCCTCTGGACTGATGTGTGACCAAGGTCCAGAGGCCAGTGGCTGTGGGTTAGGGGCTCCCCACTACGTCTGGCTCTGTTCTGGTCGGGGCCCACCTCAGGCTCTCTGGGTCCCTGCTCTCGGTCCGTGGTCTGTACGCCTTACCACGGTCGCCAGGCTGGGAATGTGTTTGACTGAGTTCTCGACCTCCTCTTCGGTCACCTCGACCAGCGTGCAGTTCTCGTCCTCCGATGGCAATGGCTCCGCCCCGTGCCTCGTGACCCAGGGGTGCAGCTTCAACGAATGACAGGAGGGGTGAGGGACTGGGCACAGCTGGCTCCCAGAAGGCCCTGCCAGCGAGCGGAGCCAGGAGGGCATGCGGGAGGGAGAGGCGAGGGCCTGTGGTCAGGCATGCAAGAGAGCTGGCAAGCCAGGCAGAGGGCAGAGGTAAGCACGATGGGAGGAAACGTGGAAGAGACAGAGAGACAGCGAATGGGAGGAGCTACGAGGCTGAAATGTGCGTGGAGCCAATTTTCTGTCTGGCCCAGGTCTTGGCAGAAATGGCTCGAATTTGGTATCTGCCTGGCTGCCCCAGGGGCACCCATCACTCCTCAGCAACTCTCCCCATTTCACAGAAGGGGAAACAGAGGCTCAGAGAGGCACAGTGAGACCACCTGGAAGGATGTCATCAGGGGTCTGCCCCATGGGGTTCAAGCCCTAATCTGTGACTTTTTGGGCTGCCCCTTCCTAAGACACCTTCAAGTGCTAGTTGGCTAGGTATCTAAGAGGTGCCAGGGCAAGTCTCTAGTTTCTTTTTGTTTTGTTTTGTTTTGTTTTTGAATTGGAGTCTCACTCGGTTGCCCAGACTGGAGTGCAGTGGCTGCTCCC
>NW_007248554.1:45280-48151 GCF_000164805.1 Carlito syrichta | reverse complement strand
TGCCCAGGCGGGTCTTGAACCAGTGGGCTCAGGCAATCCACTCACCTCAGCCTCCCAAAGGCGCGGGATTACAGGCTGAGCCACCAAGCCCGGCTCTCTAGGTTTCTTAAAGGGCCGAATGCGTGCATGTAGCATGAGTGTGGGCGTTTGGGGGAGAAGAGCGTTCTCTCCAAATGCTGCTTTCTGCAGCAGGGTGGAATTCAGCAGGTGGGGGAGGTCGAATTGCTCATGAACTTCCTCTCACCCTCAATACAATTTCTCAAAGGACCCGAGGTTTGGCAGCAGGGTATGGAGCACGGGGGCCCCAGATCAGCCTGCAGAGGTGGATGCTGTGGGCCCACGCCAATTGCAGCAAGCGCAGGCTGTCGGCTGATTGGTCACAGATCTCATTCCCATAATCACAGTGCACACCACACCCAAATCTTCCTTCCCACCCCTCGCCAGCCCCCAGCAGCCCAGTGGCCCCAGGACATGGGAGAGCAGCGGTGCCAAGGAGGGTGCAGCGCTGTGAACACAGGGGCGTAGGGCCAGGCCGAGGGAGGGCTGAGCCAAACAACTCAAGCACAGGACGCAGGCTGAGCCGCCAAGGTGCCGGCCCCATGGGGCCTGTGGTGGTCCCTAGGTACCTTGATTTCCGGCACCACGATCCTCGACTCGGGGTTCTTGTCCAGCATACGGGCGATCAGGTCCTTCAAGTCCTCAGCTATATCAGGCCTAGGGACAGGAGACACATCAGGGATGGGAGACAATACACAGGACTGCCAAGAACTCAGAGAGGGAGGGACATAGGCTGCATCGGTGATACTCACTGGTCTGGAAATTCCAGGGCCTGACTCTTGATCTTACTGTGTAAACACATGATCCGCTCGTCCATGAACGGGCACTGCAGAGAGAAGCCAGGGACAGAGTGGTGGTTAATGGCTGCCGCATCTGCCCTTCAAGGGCCACTCCACATGGGTTACAGCAGAGAAATCAACAGCTACGGTCCAGGCTAGCCTAGCAGTCCCACACCATCACCTGCAAATTCTTTTTTTTTTTGAGTTGGAGTCTCATTCTGTTGCCCAGGCTGGAGTGCAGTGGTGTGGTCACAGCTCACTGCAGACTTGAAATCCTGGGCTCAAGTGTTCTTTTCATCCAGCTCCTTAGTAACTGGCACTAAAGGCATGCACCAACATGCCAGGCTAATTTTTTATTTTTTGTGGAGATGAGGCCTTACAATGTTGCTCAGGCTGGTCTCAAACTCCTAGCCTCAAGCAATCCTCCAGCCTCAGCCTCCTGAGTAGGTGAACTACAGGCCTGAGCCACTACTCCTGGCTCCCATCTCCCCCACGTTCTAGAAGGACCAAGAGTGCCCTTCTAGAAGGGCTAGAGCCTTTCCCAGCCACACTGCAGCTTTCCACTGTAGCTGTGCATCAGTTTACCCACTTACACCAAAGCAAACACTCTTCTTCACACACCTCCCAAGCGAACAATAACACCAAGAACAATACAAAGACGTTGTAGCCACAGCAGTGATTTGCAAGGGCTTAGCCTGGACCATGCACTGACCTGAGGGTTTTTTGTGACCAACAGTTAATTCGCTGCTCCCTCTGCCTGAAATGTTCTCCCACCAACATCTGTATGGTTTGTACTGTCCTATCATTCCAGTAAAGCTCACCTTCTCAGGGAGGCCTTCCCTAAGCACCTATCTGAACCATCTCCCCCTACCCCCACCCCACACACATTATTTCCCATCATAGCACTTCTCCCTGATGTTATATACACGTTTATTTGATTTTGGTTGAACACCTCTGCTGGAACATCAGCCCTCAAGAAGGCAGAAAGCTTTATCTATCTTGCTCACTGCAGATTCCCTAGAGCCTAAGAATATTCCTAGCACAAAGTAGGGACTCAATAAATACCTGCTGGATTAATAAATACTTGAATTATTTCTGTTAATCCTCTCAGAAGCCGTAAGAAAGAATAAGTATCATTTTCATCTTACAGAAGAGAAAAACAGAAGCTCAGAGAAGTGACGGGTTCCAGGAAGTGCAAAGTGGGATTTAAGCCTAGACTGGGCTAACTCCAAACCCTATCCTTTGCACTCCCTCCTGAATGACAAAAAGACCCAGCTGAGGGCTTGACTCTGGAGGAACTCAATTACGTGTACCAGAAAAAGAAAAGGAATCTTTACATGGGGCACTGAAAATGTTAGAAAAGGTGGCAGAAAGTTACCTGGACCACTCTTGTCCCAGGAAAATTTCATTAAAAGTAGTGACTTGAGATACAAGCCTGGATTGCAAAGGTATAGCCATTTGACAGAGCTCATTAAGAATAAAACACTTAGCCAGGCTCGGTGGCTCGGCCTGTAATCCCGCGCCTTTGGGAGGCCAAGGGGAGTGGATTGCCTGAACCCATGGGTTCGAGAGCCGCCTGGGCAACTTGGCAAGACCTCATCTCTACAATAAATCAAAAAATTATTAGCCGGGCATGGTAGCGCGCGCCTATAGTTCCAGCTACTTGGAAGGCTGAGGCGGAAGGATCGCCGGAGTCCAGCAGGTTGAGGCTGCAGTGGCTGGGAGTGGTCACTGCACTCCAGTCTGGGCGACAGAGTGAGACGCCAACTCAAAAAAAAAACAAAAAAAGGAATAAAACACTTAAGATCTGTATATTTTGTTATATGTAAGTTTTACCGCAAAAGAAAAAAAAAAGAGCCATAAACAAATATTGAGCTCTAGCTCTAAAGCATTTGGAAGGAAGAGTGCAGATGTTTGCAACTTACTCTGAAATGCATTTAAAAAATCAGATGGAGCCGGGCTCGATGGCTCAGCCTGTAGTCCCGCGCCTTTGGGAGGCTGAGGTGAGTGGATTGCCTGAGCCCGCGGGTTCGAG
>NW_007248554.1:33883-45260 GCF_000164805.1 Carlito syrichta | reverse complement strand
AGCCCAGCAGGTTGAGGCTGCGGTGGCTGGGAGCGGCCACTGCACTCCAGTCTGGGCGACCGAGTGAGACTCCAACTCAAAAAAAAAAAAAATCAGATGGATTGAGGGATGGCTAGAGGTCTAGACAGACATGTGGTAACGTAATAACAGGAAAACATTAATGGTAGAATCCAAGTGGTGGGTATATGGGTATTCACTGTATAACTCTTGCAACTTTGCTGTATGACTGAAACCATTTTCTAATCAAGGGCTGGAGGGAATAGTTATAAACTCCTTTTCTTCTTCATGGCACCAGTTTCCTAAGCTTTCCTCAATTGGAGCACAAGCTCAGGAAAGGAAAAAAATCTATGCTTTTTGGCTCACATCATCAAACTGAACTTCAAACAAAGTTAAAAAGAGAAAGCCCTAAATATCAATGACATCAAAACAACAACAACAAAAAACAAAGAGCTCCCTAAATCAATAAGGGCAAGCAGACTTTAATTTCCATTCCAACTCAATCCCTTTGCAGTAGCTTCTAGGAACACCCTGGTGAAAAGAATATCAAAGCAGTAACAGGCTTAGGAGGAAAGAATGCAGGTGTTGATGAGTGACACCTGTCTCAGACTCAGGAGTGAGAGAGGTGGCCCAATTGCTGTTCTTGCCCTAAATGCATCAACTATTTCTTTTTATTTTTTTTTTGAGTTGGAGTCTACTCTGTCGCCCAGACTGGAGTGCAGTGGCTGCTCCCAGCCACCGCAGCCTCGACCTGCTGGGCTCCGGCGATCCTTCCACCTCAGCCTTCCACGTAGCTGGAACTACAGGTGCGCACTACCACGCCTGGCTAACCTTTTTCATTTATTGTAGAAATGAGGTCTCGCCAAGTTGCCCAGGCGGGTCTCAAACCCGTGGACTCAGGCAATCCACTCACCTCAGCCTCCCAAAGCGCGAGATTACAGGCTGAGCCACCGAGCCCGGCTGATGCATCAACTATTTCTACATTGTAGAGCCTCTGCCAATCCTTCTGTTTTAACGGACCCTTTTTTTCACTGATACAATTATCATATACCTACATATATACATTTAGGAAGGCATTTTTTTGCACATTCAGGTCTAGATATGGAAATAAAATGACATAATTCTTTTTCTTTTTTTTAAGTCGTTGTCTCACTCTGTCACCCAGGCTGGGGTGCAGTGGCACCCTCATGGCCACCGCAGCCTCTACCTACTGGGCTCAGGTGATCCTTTTGCCTCAGCCTTCCAAGTAGGTGGAACTACAGGCACGCGTCACCACACCCAGCTAATTTTTGTATTATTGTAGTGATGGGTCTTGCCAAGTTGCCCTGGCTGGTCTCGAACCTGTGGGCTCAGGCAATCCTCTCACCTTGGCATCCCAAAGGGCTGGGATTATAAACGTGAGCCACTGCGCTTGCCCGACTAATTCTTAAATAGAGAAATACAGTCTCCCTGAAAGGGTGACTATTAACCCAGGAGTCACCCAGCAGCACTCAGGAGACAGGACCCCACCCTATTACCTGGCCAAAGACAAAGCAATACAGCGTCACACCCATGGCCCAAACATCCAAAGCCTGCAAGAAAAAGAAAGCTGAGGGTGAGGGGACAGAGCATGGCCCAGCCCCCAATTCTCTATTGTTCCTTTGGGGAACCGACCCATCTCATCTATCTCTCCAGCGAGCTGGGGCAGGGCTGATTGTAGCCCCTTGCAGCTGGGGTGGGCGCATGACCCAGGCCTGTGCTCACTCCTGGCCAATCAGAGCACTCCTCCCAGCCATAATGATTGGTTCAAGACCGGGCATACGACCTGTGCGGACCAATCAGACCACCTCCCCCAGCCATGATTGGCTAAAGGATGGGCACGTGATCTACGTTGGGCCAATCAAAGCCAATCCCAGGGCTTTCATGGGAACTATTCAGAAAGTACAAGGCTGTTACCACAGAGGTTGGTAAATGATGGAAAGTAGCCCCGCCGGTGGGTGCCTGACCAACCTGTGGAGGAAACCAAATCAGGAAAACTGACAGATAAAAAGAGACGGTTCCTGTTTGAGTCCCTGGATCTAGCCAAGCCTGAAGCCAAATGCACGCCACTCCTCAGCTATGGGACCCTGTGGATTCACTGGTTAAGCCCGTTTGAGTTGGAATTTTGCTGCTAACAACCCAAAGGAGCCTAACACAGGAGCTCAGCAGCTCGGGAAGATTCAAACCTACCTTCCCAGAGAAGATCTTGCGCGTTTCCGAGAGCGACTCGGGCGCCATGAAGGCGGGCGTGCCCACGGTGTTGGAGAGGAGGGCGTCGCTGCCCTTGAACTCATTGCTTACGCCGAAGTCTGCAATCTTGATATGTCCGTCGTCCCCAACCAGGAGGTTGGAAGGCTTGATGTCCCTGTGGATGATCTTCTGGTAGTGTACTGGGGGTGGGGTGAACACAGGAAGAGAGAGGGGGCAGGAAAGCCCATGAGGACCTGCACGTGGCCACATGGCCTGGAGACACAGACATGGCACCTTCTGGTGCCTCCTCTCCCGGGGCCCCAGGCTATCCCTAACCTGCCCCTCCCCACACGTGCTGAGCACCCACTTGCTGGGAATGACAAGGAAAAAAGAGTGTCTTTAAGGAAGTACCACCCCTTCGTAAAAATGAAACACCAACTGCCAATAGCAATTTGAAATTGCCTGTTACTTTTTAAGTCACAGGTGAGAGTGCATGGAAAGTTTTTATTGAGCTGGGAGTGAGACTAGGGACAGTCAAACACAGTTTCATTTACCAGTGGCCACACGGCTACTTGTTCACAGGACCAACAATGACCAAAGCAGGGTGAATTTGAAGTGTGAGCCACAAAGCAGAATTGGGGATTTGCTCCGGCCTATGGCTTGGCTAAAATGTCCCGCCCATGACAGAGGACAATCTTATGACTTGGAAGACTCAACTGCCATTTCTAGGTTGATAATGATGATGAAGATGCTGTTATCAGTTTAAAAAAAAAAAAGCAGCTCCCTTTGTTAAGCACCCAGGGGGCCTAGCCCTGTGTTAAGTATTTCACATTTATCCCAGTTAAACTTCACAATAATCCTACATGGTAGGCAGGGATGAGAGCCCAAATGTTTTAACAATCAGAAGCAAAAAGGACACCTGCCAGTCAGAACCACTGATGCATCCTGGCTGATCTCAACCCCAGTAAGAGATACTTCATTCCCATTTTATAGATGAGGAAACCAAGGTTCTGGGAGGTTAACAGGACCCTGGTTCCAGGGTCACTGGGAGGAATAAGAGACAATGCAAGTAGAGCCCCAAACTGTGCCTGGTACACATAGAAAGTGCTAGATTGATGGTGACTGCTACTAGTGCTCTTCATTTTTCTGTGTGGCAGGAAGAAAGGTTTCTGTTCACCAGGGCACAGCCCCAGGAAGCTCTTTGTGGCTGTCCCTGACTCCGCAGCTCACACAATTCTGTTTCCCACCCACCTGCTCCAGGAAGGAAACAGACACTTTCTACTTCCCACCCACCAGCCTAGAATGCTAACTGCTGGGTAGAATACTCCCGCAGGCCCCGCTTACAGTACTCGATGCCTTTGATCAGATCCTGGAAGTAGAAACGGGCCTGGTCTTCAGAGAGTGGTTTGAGAGTTGGTACTTCCATCACAGGCCTGAAAGGTTGACACATTATGAAATGCAAACCAGACCCGCTTGCCCTTGCCCTCTCTCATGAGCAGAGACCTTGCGCCATATCACTCAGTTTAGCAGCACAAGAAGCTCTGGTGTCACACCTGCCGGGGGCTGGGACACTCACCCTTGGTTGACCAGTTCAAACACTGTAGGAAGAGAAGAGGGTAAATTGTTACAGTGGGAAACTGGAAATCCAACTTCCTTTCAGTACTCCCACCTCCCGACCACCTGTAGAAACACCAAGAAGCACAAAAACTAATTTTGGGGATAGGGAGAGGAACAGTCCAATGAACCAAAGCTGGTCAAGGTCCTGCTTTGCAAAGTTCCCTTCAGGGGGCAAAGAATCAGACGTCTCCGGGACCCTAGCCTGGCTTGACTTCTAGTGCTCAAAATGGCCAAAGATCCTTGGTCAAAGAGAACAAGGCAGAGAGAAAGAAGGAGGTAGAGCAGCCTGTGGGCTCCTTCTGTTCCCCCACTCATAACTCAGAGGTTCCGGGGAAACAACTGATGATAAACCCAGGTCCTCAGAAGCCTTATGCCAAAGAACCAGTCTAAGGGGACATCACCTAAATGGCCTAAAGTCGTACCCATGGGTTCCTGGAATCCTAGGGAAGTTTTAATCCAAGAAACTGCAAGAACAAGTTTCAATAATCCTTTCTGCATTCTCCAAGCTATAAAGCTGTACCAGGCTACCAACTAAATTGGATAATAGGGTTGTTGGATAATAGGGCACAAGTTCTTCAACCCTTTGTGATCAGCCATCCCTCTGATCCCCTCATAACTCTTGATCTAAACCAAGACTAAAGGTAGGGGTGGGGATTTCCCTACCGCCTCTACGGTCACCTCAACCTGTCCCCTAAACTTTGTGATCCACATTCCCACAGTAATGCCTCACCATGCCAGTTTCTTCTCTGCCCTATGTTTATGGAAAGCCACTCCTCCACCACCAGCAAGGATTATGTAAACCATATTCAGGTAATGCACAGGTTGCTGTTGGTGTTTTTCATTTGTAAAAACTGAGGTGAAATTTACATAACATAAAATTTTTTTTGGAGTCGGAGTCTCACTCTGTCGCCCAGGCTGGAGTGCTGTGGCACGCTCACAGTCACCGCAGCCTCGACCTGCTGGGCTCATCCGACCCTTCCGCCTCAGCCTTGCAAGTAGCTGGAACCATAGGTGAGCGCCACCATGCCTGGCTAATTTTTTGATTTATTGTGGAGACAAGGTCTCGCCATGTTGCCCAGGCTGATCTTGAACCCGTAGACTCAGGCAACCCTCTTGCCTCCACCTCCCAAGGTGCCGGGATTATATCACACTCGGCTAAAATGAACCATTTCAAAGGATATCATTCAGTAGTATTTAGTACATTCACAATGTTGTGCAACCATCACCACTATCTAGATTCAGAATATTCTCATGACTCCAAAAGGAAACCCTGACCCATGAGCAGGCACTCCCCATTCCTCCCTCCCTCCAGCCCCTGGCCATCACCAGCTTGCTTTCTGTCTATGGGTTTGCCCATTCTGGGTATTTCATATAAAGCCTTTGTGCAGACTTTGTGTCTGACTTCTTTTACTTAGCATAATGTTTTTGAGGTTGGTTTATGCTGCAGCATGGATCAGTGCTTCATTCCTTTTAATTGCTGAATAATATCTCATTGTATAGATATGCCACATTTTATCCATTGAACTGTTGATGGGCATTTGGACTGTTTCTACTTTTTGGCTGTAGTGAATACTGCTGCAGTGACAGTCTGCGTATAAGTGTTCATGTGCAAGTATTTGTGTCGATGCCTGTTTTCTTTTGGGTGGATACCTAGGAGTGGAACTGCTGGGTCATGCAGTATTGGTTACCTAATTTTGTTCTGCTGGGACGAACAAAACTGCAAATATGAAGCTGTACTTTAGGAAGTGAAAAAACAGCATAGTGGATTTCAAAAACCAATGGAGAATGACTTTGGAGTTGTCTATTATTCTGGAATCATCTATCCACAATGGAATGACCATGGGATAGAAACTAAAGGGTTGCTTCAGAGTTCTCCAAGGGCTGAGGGAACCGAGGAGAAGAGGGAAACTCCTCAGACAAAAAGAAGTCTTAAGTGTTCTGATCACAGAAAGAACTTAACTCTCCCAGACCACTCCTTGTCTTCAGGTTCATCAACCAGCACTGGGCAAACCCAAGTGAGGCAAAGGCTGTGCTGAATGTATAGTTTCCACATACAGCCAAGTGCTGGCCCCCTCAGCTCTGGCCTTTCCTGTCTTGGCTATTTAAGTCCTGCAAGCTTCATGAATTTCTGCACCTTCCACCCACCCAAGCACCATAAATCAGTCGGCATGGGGGAAGCTGGCCTGTTGAAACAGATCTATTTTCAGTCACCAACAGTTCGACCACTGTTGGGCTGAGCAGTGTGTGGAATTTTTAACCTCTAGAAATACAGAGGGCTGGGCACAGTGGTTCACACCTATAATCCTAGCACTTTGGGAGGCTGAGGCGGGAGGATTGCTTGAGGCCAGAAGTTTGAGACCAGCCTGGGTAACATAGCAAGACCCTGTCTCTACAAATAACTAAAAATTATTAGCCAGGCATGGTGGTACACGCCTGTAGTCCTAGCTACTTGGAAGGCTGAGGCAGGAGGATCACTTGAGCCCAGGGGGTCAAGGCTGCAGTGAGCTGATTGCACCACTGCATTCTAGCCTGGGTGACAGAACGAGAACCTGTCTCTAAAAAGGACACCTTCTTGATAGCTACCGCTTGGCCTCATGCACTACACCGTGAGTCTTGGGCTCATATGGCGGTGGCTGGAAAGTAAAAAACAACTGTTTCGGCATTTTCAAAACCATTGGAATCATCACACACCCAAAGTTAGCAGGGCTCCTTTCCGCAACTGCCACCTCAAAGAGTAAAAAACTGTTCCTTGAGCTGCCTGGCTCAAAAGATGAGAAAACGTCCTTGAGGCCATGTTCTCCTTATATTCATTCCACTCCTCAGGTCAAAACCCTCTAAGGGCCTCCACCTCCCTCAGAGACAAAGCCAAATCCTTACAAATGGCGTCAAATGCTCCCTGCCACCTGGTACCCACTCTCTTGACCAAATGTCACCTCATGAGACATTCCCTGAAGAACTATCCTATTTCCCAATCCCCCAGCCTGGAACTCCTGGCTCCTCTTACCCTGCTCAGGTTTTGGTTTTTGCTTTTCACAGTGCTATCACTTTTGAAACCTATGCATAATACTCAGGTGAGTGCCCTGAGAGCAAGGATTTTTGAATTTTGTTCCCTGATGAATACAGAGCAGGGTCTGACAAGGTATAATGCTTGTTAAAAGAATAAACACGCCAGGCTCGGCGGCTCAGCCTGTAATCCCGCACCTTGGGAGGCTGAGGTGAGTGGATTGCCTGAGCCCGCAGGTTCGAGACCCGCCTGGGCAACTTGGCAAGAACTCATCTCGACAATAAATCAAAAATTAGCTGGGTGTGGTAGCGCGCGCCTGTAGTTCCAGCTACTTGGAAAGCTGAGGCGGAAAGATCACCGGAGCCCAGCAGGTCGAGGCTGCGGTGGCCAGGAGCAGCCACTGCACTCCAGTCTGGGTGACAGAGTGAGACTCCAACTCAAAAAAAAAAAAAAAGAAAAGAAAGAATAAAAACAACCTCGTCAGAAATAGCCAAAACTATTCAGAGCTGGGTCGGGGGTGAGAGAATTCGCTAAGGATGTCATTCTGAGCCAAAACTACTTTTTTTTTTGAGTAGGAGTTTCACTGTTGCCCAGACTGGAGTGCAGTGGCACGCTCATGGCCACGTAGCCTCCAGTGCTGAATGCTGGCCTCAGGTGATTCTTCCACCTCAGCCTTCCAAGTAGCTGGAATCACAGGCACGTGCGACCATGTCTCACTAATTTTTTTTCTTTTAATTTTTTTATTTTGAAGATATGGGGTACATTTCAGGGTTAGGTATACAAATGTTCATTATGCAGGTATCCTTGTTGATGAAGTATGCCCCCCTCCCCCGAATTTTTTTTTTTTTTTTTTTTTTGAGTTGGAGTCTCACTCTGTCACCCAGACTGGATTAGTGGCCGCTCCCGGTCACCGCAGCCTCGACCCGCTGGGCTCTGGTGATCCTTCCGCCTCAGCCTTCCAAGTAGCTGGAACTACAGGCGCGTGCTACCACGACCGGCTAAATTTTTGACTTATTGTAGAGATGAGGTCTTGCCAAGTTGCCCAGGTGGATCTCGAACCCGCGGGCTCAGGCAATCCACTCACCTCAGCCTCCCAAAGCGCTGGGATTACAGGCTGAGCCACCGAGCCTAGTTCCCTGAATTTTTTGATTTATTTAAAAGTGCTCACTTTGGGAGGCAGAGGCTAGAGGACTGCCTGAGCTCAGGGGTTCGAGACCAGCCTGGGCGACTTGGCGAGACTTGTCTCTACAATAAATCAAAAAACTAGCCAGGTATGGTGGCGTATGCCTGTTGTTCCAGCTGCTTGGAAGGCTGAGGCAGAAGGATCATCTGAGTCCAGTAGGCTGAGGCTGTGGCAGCCGTGAGTGTGCCCCTGCACTCCAGCCTGAGTGATAGAGTAAGACTGCCTACTCAAAAAAAAAAAAGAAAGTTCCAGCAAGAACTCCCTTTCACCACCTGCTTCCAACCAGGGGTGCAGCCTTCTGTGGGGCCCAGCTGGACCAGGAAGGGAAAAGCTGTCTTTAGTGGGAGGTGTGAGAGGCAGGGGCTGCCCTGAGAGGCCCCCTGGGCATTGGCAGGCACCATTGCCTGCAAAGAGTGCAGAAGGAAGAGCGCTCTTACCCATGTACAGATGGTCCTCATTGGGGTCATCCAGAACCTGTTGGCACAGCCACGCAGAACAGGCAGGAGGCAAGGAGCGGGGGAGAGGGAGAGAGAGAACAGACATGAGCAGGGAGGAAGCAGCATCCACACGACTGCACTCGCCAGCAGGAGGGCTGCATTTCGCGCTGTTCCTCCTAGTTAAGATGCAGGGCACAGGAAGACGCCACAGAGTGCAAGATCCTAGTGGCCATTTGGAAAATAAGCACCTCCTAGTCCAATCCTAAAGGGGTCAAAACTCTCAGAAAGGAGGTTACCAAAGAGAGGAGCCAAATCCTCTCCTGTGCAGCATCTCACGCTTGAATAAGAATCTTGTCTGTCTCCTAGAAGATGAGACTGGTCTTCAGGGTGAAAATTCCAATCCTGTCTAGGCTCAAGTGACGCCTCCATGAAGCATCCCCATTCCCCTGCCCCTGCAGAAAATGCTGTCTCCTCGCCTGGAACTACCCGGTACTTTCTCCCTCTCTCCAAAGGGCAGGCGCCAGGCAAGATCCACCTTGGTTGCTTTGGTGGTGTCCCATCCGGGGCTGCTCTGGAAACATCTGATAAATGAACAAACAGATGGCCAGCAAAAAGTTCTACTGGGTAGAAAGGCCAGATCCTGCCAGGACCCAGGGCCACTAACTAACTAACCAAATGTCCTTCCTCTAAGATGGCCGACTCCAGCACTAGTGAATCAAGGTACGAAACTCAATGTGACAGATGGAGATGACCTGCAGCTGCCATCTCTCTTCTTTGGGAAGAAAGGCAAGCAGGCTCCTTGACTAGACTGGTCCTGCCTCCTAGTCCCACATCATATCTACCTTACCCAGCCACCCAAGATCAATAAAATAACAGGTCCTGAGAAAGGGATACAGGCTGGACAGAGCTAGGCATCCATCCCATACTGAAGCCCTGAGCCGCGCCCTGCAAGGAAGTCAGACCCAGGGTCTTGCCCACTCAGAGTTCTACACCAGATGGGCCCCAGGCAAGGTGGCGGCTAGCCCTTCCATCTACCAAAGGCAAGGATGTAGCCCCTTAAATAGAGACTTCTCCATGCTGTTCCTCCTCCTGCAATGCCCTTTTCTGTCTCCTCTACAGAGAACAGGAAGGGCATCTCAAACAATACTTCCTCTGAGAAGCCTCTCCCAGCCCCATAAGACTGAGCTGGCTGTTCCCACTCCATATGCCGGGGCATTCTGGATGTCCAACATAGTACTTTATCACAGGGTACTGACAAGTCCTTGTCATCTAGGCTTGAGGTGTTCCAAACGTGATGCAGAGACTTCTGGGGAATCCCCAAGAATGTTTTCAGGGATTCCACAAGGTTAAAACAAGTTTCACATTCAAACTCACTCTCTACTAGAGTACGGGGGTTCTCCAGAAACCACATGACATGTGATGTAACAACAGGCTGAACGCAGAAGCAGATATATGAGAATCCAGATGTCTTCTACTAAGACACTGGCCGGGTACAGTGGCTCACACCTGTAATCCTAGCATGTTGGGAGGCCAAAGCAGGAGGATTGCTTGAGCTCAGGAGTTTGAGACTAGCCTAGGCAACATAGGGAAACCTCATCTCTATAATAATAAAAAAAAATTAGCCAGGCATGGTGGTGTGTGCCTGTAGTTCCAGCTATTTGGAAGGCTGAGGAGGAAGGATTGCCTGAGCCCAGTGGGTCGAGGCCATGGTGGCCATGAGCATGCCATTGCACTCCAGCCTGGGCAACAGAGTGAGACTCCAACTCAAAAAAAAAGAAAGAAAATGAATAAAGAACCTGAGCAGGAGGCCCAGCGCTGCGGGTCGAGGCCGTGGTGGCCGTGAGCGTGCCACTGTACTCCAGCCTGGGCGACAGAGTGAGACTCCAACTCATAAAAAAAAAAAAAGAAAAAAAATACTGTAAGAAAGTGATTGGCAGTAGCAGGACACTGTGGGGTGTAAGAATACAACATCAATAAGGGCACCTGATTCAAACCAGGCAAAGTGGGGACCAAAGGGAGGCCCAAACTTTACTTGTATGATGACCACTTATATACCTAATCCTGAATTGTACCCCACATCTTTAAAATAAAAAGTTCTTTAATTTGAAAAGACTGTATATATACATATATTTCTCATGTTAATGTCATAAGCTCATTGTTTGTTTGGTTTTTTTGAGTTGGAGTCTCACTGTCGTCCAGACTGGAATGCAGTGGCCACTCCCAGCCACCGCAGCCTCGACTCACAGGGCTCCGGCGATCCTTCCACCTCAGCCTTCCAAGTAGCTGGAACTACAGGCGCGCGCTACCACGCCCGGCTAATTTTTGATTTATTGTAGAGACGAGGTCTCGCCAAGTTGCCCAGGCAGGTCTCGAACCCGCGGGCTCAGGCAATCCACTCACCTCAGTCTCCTAAGGTGCGGGATTACTGGCTGAGCCACCGAGCCCGGCTAGTTTTAAATCTTAATGTGCTAAATATTAATATATAACTTACATAAGCAAAAGGGCTTTGGGGTCTTCACAAAATTTTAAGAGCATAAAGGGGTCCTGAGACCAAAAAGTATGAGAACTGCTGATCAAGAAAGAGCAGAAGTTGGCAGTCTATGGCCTTCAGGCCAAATCTAGCCCTCTGCCTGTTTCTATAAATAAAGTTTTATTAGAACATATGCTACTTTAGTCCTTCAACTACTCGCATGTTTAGTAAAAAGAGAATCAAGTTCAAAAAGACAGAAATGGGTGAAGGGGCCAGGCATGGTGGCTCTCGCCTGTAATCACAGCACTTTAGGGGGCCAAGGCAGGAGGATTGCTTGAGCCTAGGAGTTTGAGACCAGCCTGGGCAACATAGAAAAGCCTCAGCTCTACAAAAAATAAAATAATTAGCCGGGCTCAGTGGCTCAGCCTGTAATCCCGTGCCTTTGGGAGGCTGAGGTGAGT
>NW_007248554.1:30515-33704 GCF_000164805.1 Carlito syrichta | reverse complement strand
CTGCGGTGGCCGGGAGCGGCCACTGCACTCCAGTCTGGGCGACAGAGTGAGACTCCAACTCAAAATAAATAAATAAATAAATAAATCTTCTTAGGATGGGGTGAAGGAACCTGGAGCAAGGACGACTCAGTCCCGCAGCAGGCTATTGGGTGTGACTCAGTTCTCCCTGGAAACCCGTGGTGTGGCCGGGGCTGGACCATCAGCCTGCCTCCCTCTCTCCCCTGTGTCCCTCCCGCCCTTACCTCCACCAGCTTCACCACATTGGGGTGGTCCAGCTTCTTGAGGATGGCGATTTCCTGGTACACCTGTTCAATAGGACCCCTGGGCTGGATGCAGCCCCCGGGGGCTGGCCGGGTGCCTCGGGGTGGGGGGCGACCTGGAGGAGACACAAACGGCCTTGGGGTCAGGGCAAAGACACTTGCCTCTGCGGAAGTCAGCTGCAAGTGGGAATGACCATAGGGAGAAGGTCTCCTCAGGGTTGGAGGGGCTGATGCCACCTGGAACTTTGACCAGTCTTCTCCTCCGCTCTCTCATCTGCTGCTGGAAATCAGCGAGGCCAGAGCCCTGAACCAATTTGTTCACGCTTGCTGTTAGCCTCCTCCTTCCTGTCACCTGCCCCAGTCCACAGCGAGAGGCAGGAGTACGCCGAGGTATCCGGGGTCCCACTAAGCAATCTCAATAACCCAGAGCATGTCAATCACTGCCCCTCTCCGGGACTCAGTTTCTCTACTCTGTAAAATGGATATAAAAAGTATCCCTCAGCTGGGCTCGGTGGCTCAGCCTGTAATCCCACGCCTTTGGGAGGCTGAGGTGAGTGGATTGCCTGAGCCCGCGGGCTCGAGACACACCTGGGCAGCGAGACCTCATCTCTACAATAAATCAAAAAATCAGCCGGGCATGGTAGTGCGCGCCTGTAGTTCCAGCTACTTGGAAGGCTGAGGTGGAAGGATCCCTGGAGCCCAGCAGGTCGAGGCTGCGGTGGCCGGAAGCGGCCACTGCACTCCGGTCTGGGTGACAGAGTGAGACTCCAACTCAAAAACAGACAAACAAACAAACAAATAAATATAACTTAAAAAAAAAAAACAAAAAAACAACAAAAAAAGTATCCCTCATCTCCTTAACTCATGGAAATAACACAGGTATAAAATTAAGGCAGGGAAAAGAAATGAAGTAGGCTGGGTATGGTGGCTCATGCCTGTAATCCCAGAACTCTGGGAGGCAGAGGTGAGAGTATTGCCTGAGCCCAGGGGTTCGAGACCAGCCTAGACAACATGGCAAGATCTCATCTCTACAATAAATCAAAAAATTAGCTGGGCGTGGTTGCACATAGTTCCAGCTACTTGGAAGGCTGAGGTGGAAGGATTGCCTGAGCCCAGCAGGTCAAGGCTACAGTGTGCCACTGCACTCCAGCTTGGGTGACAGCGTGAGACAGATTCAAAAAGAAAGAAAGAAAGAAAAAAATGAAGTAAACATCAGTGAAAGAAAAACAAAAAACTATGCCAGAAAAAAGAGGCACTCAGGTCACCGCTTGGCCCTGCAGTCGACAACAGTCAAAAAGTCACATGCATGTAAAGGCCCATAGTGAAAACACTCATGGTGCCACGTGTTCCATGCAAGTAAGGTTATAAGTGTGATTAACAGAATGAAATGTAGTTGTGATCAGCCTTGGAAAAGGAAAGGCCAAGGTGCAGGTGTTAGAAGTGGGATGTGACATGTAGGGAAGGTGAGCTCACAGGGAAGCGGGAGGCGCCAACAGCCTCATCTTACAAAGTGGAGAGGTGGGAGACACTAGTTACACCAGCCAGAACAAGGACGAAGTGGCAAGTATGTAACAAGAGAGGAGCTAAACACCATGAAATCATGGTATCACTTGGTTGGAGAAAGGGAGGTATTATGGTCTGAATGTATGTGCCCCCTCAAAATTCCTATGTGAAAACCTAATTCCCAATATGATAGTATAAGGAGATGAAACTTTGGGGAGTGATTAAGTTGTGAGGACCGAACCCTCAGGAATGAGATCAGTGCTGTTATAAAAGAGACCCCAGAGAGCTGCTTCCCCTCTCGGCCATGTGAGAAGGTGCCATCTATGACCTGTGAGACCTCAGACCTGTGAGAAATACATGTCCACTGGCTAAGCCACCCAGTCTGTGGTAGCTGTTACAGCATAGCACTTGTTATTTTGTTAAGACAGGAGGTAAGGAGAGGTTCAAGCAAGCGAAATCCTCATCTGTCGTTGGAGGCAGTCAAAAGCAGATGTCCAAAATGGACAAATCAATAAACAGCAACACGAGGACTATTATCTGGTTAAGAGTTTGGATAAACAGGATAAACCCGGGTCCTGGTGTTAGGATGGGGTTTGCTTTTCTCTTATTGGTTCAACTTTTGGCCCAAGCTGACATCTTGCCCAGCAAGCTGGCAGGGAGCTTGTGTTGAAGCAGCCGCCAATACGCTCACCTGCTGGTCTATCATCTGACCACACGCAGTGACTATCAGCACCTGAAAGAGCTAAATGTGAGGACGACCTGCAGGGAGAAGGAAGAGGAGAGGGTGTTCTCCATTATAAGTCCTCCTGTTCTTTGTTTTGTTTTGGTAGACAAAATTCAAATACATCATGGTATTGACATTTTCAAAATTCACCATTTTAAGTTGGAGACGATCATACTCAGTATCTATCACAGAAACAAAGAACTGGCTGGGCATGGTGGCTCATGCCTGTCATCCCAGCACTTTGGGAGGCGGAGGTGAGAGGAATGCTTGAGCCCAAGGGTTCAAGACCAGCCTGGGCAACTTGGCAAGACCTTGTCTCTACAATCAATCAAAAAATTAGTCGGGCATCATGGCACACGCCTGTAGTTCCAGCTACTTGGAAGGCTGAGGCGGAAGGATTGCCTGAGCCCAGGAGGTCGAGGTTGCGGTGGCCATGAGCATGCCACTGCAGTCACAGCACACTGTCAGAAGAGGGAAGAATGGGAAGGAGGAGTGACATAACACTACTAAAGGTGCCTGATCCTAAACCACAGGAAGTGAGGACCAGTGGGAGGCCCAAACTTCATCTGCACATAGATTACTTATGTACCTAATCCTGACTTGCACCCCACATCTCTATAATAAAAATAAAGTTGAAAAAAATTTATTTATTTATTTATTTTTTTGAGTTGGAGTCTCACTCTGTCGCCCAAACTGGAGTGC
>NW_007248554.1:24994-30158 GCF_000164805.1 Carlito syrichta | reverse complement strand
CCGGAGCCCAGCAGGTGGAGGCTGCGGTGGCCGGGAGCGGCCACTGCACTCCAGTCTGGGTGACAGAGTGAGACTCCAACTCAATAAACAAACAAACAAACAAACAAATAAATAAATAAATAAAATGTTTGAGCAGTGGCTCAAACCTGTAATCCCAGCACTTTGGGAGGCCAAGACAGGAGGACTGCTTGAGCCTAGATGTCTGGGATCAGTCTAGGCAACACAGTGAGACTTTGTCTGTATAAAAAAAAAATTAGCTGAGCATAGTGACGCACATCTGTAGTCCCAATTATTCAGGAGGCTGAGATGGGAGGATCACCTGAACCCAAGAGTGCGAGGCTACAGTGAGCCGTGATTATGCCACTGCACTCCAGCCTGGGCGACAGAGCAAGATTCTGATTTTTAAAAAAAAGTTAAAATGCATATTTTAGTGGTCTTTGATACATTCATGAGTTTGTACAACCATTGCCGTGTCTAATTCCAGAATATTGTCATTGACCACTCCCCAAAACCCCATGACTATCAGCTGTCACTCCTTGTTCCCTCTTCCCCCGAGACCTCGTCTCGACAATAAATCAAAAAATCAGCCAGGCGTGGTGGCACACGTCTGGAACGTGTAGTTCCAGCTACTTGGAAGGCTGAGGTGGAAGGATTGCCTGAGCCCAGCGGGTCGAGGCTGTGGTGGCCGTGAGCATGCCACTGCACTCTAGCCTGGGCGACAGAGTAAGACTCCAACTCAAAAAAAAAGAAAGAAAATGAATAAGGAACCTGACAGGAGGCCCAGTGCTGCCTTCAGGGGGAAGCTCCGAGTGGGGTGGGGTGTCCACCCAGGGTACTATCTGCAGGGGATCCCATTGGAGGGGCTCTGCCCTGTCTTGCCCGGGCTCCTGCCCCTTAGAACAACTGCCCGCCCAACTCACGTGGAAAGCCCGCCTGTCGGATCAGCTTCTTTTTGGACAGCACCTTCATTGCCTGCAGGAGAAAAGACCCACATCTTGGTTAAAGGATGGAGGAAGAGCCAGGTATGGTAGCTCATACCTGTAATCTCAGCATTTTGGGAGGTAGAGGCGACGGGATTGCCTGAGTCCAGGGGTTCAAGACCAGCCTGGGCTATTTAGCAGGACCTCGTCTCAACAGTAAATTAAAAAATTAGCCGGACGTGGCGGCACGTGCCTGTAGTTCCAGCTACTTGGAAGGCTGAGACGGAAGGCTCGCCTAAGCCCAGCAGATTGAGGCTGTGGTGGCCATGAGTGTGCCACTGCACTCCAGCCTGGGTGACAGAGTGAGACTCTAACTCAAAAACAAAAAGGCATGAAGGAGGGAGGAGGACATGGGAGGGATTCCCCCCAGTCCAAAGCCTGCCCAGGCTCCAGGCCCCAAGGAGTCTCAAGACAACTTCATGAGCACCTCATCACCAAAGGAGGTCAAGGAGCTACTAGGTCGCATGGAGGCTGGCCTCCCAGAGTCCTCTAATCCTGAGGGTGCATCTGAGGTTCTCAGCTCTCCCAGCTGAGAAGCCACGAGCCTTGGACTCATCGCCACCAAATCAAAAAATGAGTGAATTGGGTGATGGACACAGGAAGGGCATGATGGGCTGTTTTACCCACGGGGGAACTGAGGCTCAGCTGTCTTACACATGGGGAAGCATTACTTGCCTAAGGTCACACACTTGGCACACTTGGCCAGGATTTGAACCTATATCAGACTGACTCCAAAGTCTCACCTACAAGGGCAATTTGTCTCATTGCTGCCTTGTCCTCAGTTCTATGGAGGATGCAGAAATGACTGCTCAAAGGAAGGGCATAAGAGATATTTGCTAGCCGGGCTCAGTGGCTCAGCCTGTAATCCCGCGCCTTTGGGAGGCTGGGGTGAGTGGATTGCTTGAGCCCGCTGGTTTGAGACCCGCCTGGGCAACTTGGCGAGACCTCATCTCTACAATAAATCAAAAATCAGCCGGGCGTGGTAGTGCACGCCTGTAGTTCCAGCTACTTGGAAGGCTGAGGCAGAAGGATTGCCGGAGCCCAGCAGGTCGAGGCTGCGGTGGCCGGAAGCAGCCACTGCACTCCAGTCTGGGTGACAGAGTGAGACTCCAACTCAAAAAAAAAAAAAAAAAGAGATATTTGCTGAATGAATAACTCTTCTTGGGCTAATCAATTCACCTCCCCATTTCCTCATCTATAAAATGGGTATACTGCTCCCTTCCTAATGCACAAAATAAATATGACCTAAGAATAAAATGAGGGCCAGGCGTGGTAGCTCACTCCTGTAATCCCAGCACTTTGGGAGGCCCAGGCAAGAGGATTACTTAAATCCAGCAGTTCAAGACCAGCCTAGGCAGAAGAGTGAGATCCCACCTCTACTAAAAAATCAAATAACTAGTCTGGCATGGTGGTGCATGCCTGTAGTCCCAGTTACTTGGGAGACTGAGGCAGAAAGATCACCTGTGCCCAGGAGGTTGAGGCTGCGTTGAACCATGCTGGGGCCACTGCACTCTCGTCTGGGTGACCGAGTGAGACTCCGACTCAAAGAGAGCAAAATGAGACAACAGCTATGAAAATCTTCCAGGAAGCTAAGTGCTGGAAAGGAGGCTTTTCTTTGGAAAAGGTCAGGGGATGGGAAAGGGAATGTGGATACTCACATAGTAGGTATTGTCATTTTCATTGTAGGCCAACTTGACCACGCCATAGGAGCCCTGGATAAAGGGAGATGCCCGTGACACTCTATCCAGAAGTTATGATCTGTAAAACGAGGACCCTAACATGGGTTGCAAGCTAGCACCCCATGAGTCAGATCTGCCCTGCAACTGTATTTTGTTGGACCTGCAGTTTAGATTAGAGTTGGGTGTAGTGGCTCACACCTGTAATCCCAGCACTTTGGAAGACCCAGGTGAGAGGATTGCCTGAGACCAGGGATTTGAGACAAGCCTGGGCAACTTGGCAAGATCTCATCTCTACAATAAATCAAAAAATTAGTCGGGCATTGTAGCGCGTGCCTGTCATTCTAGCTGCTTGGAAGGCTGAGGCAGAAGGATCTCCTAAACCCAGCAGGTTGAGACTGCAGTGACTGTGAGCGTGCCACTGCACCTGCCTGAGCGACAGGGTGAGACTCCAACTCAAAAAAAAAAAAGTTTGGATTAGCTGCCAACATTTTAAAAAAAGCAGATATTAAAATTCAGATTCCCAGTTTTGTTTCCAAAAAACGGGAAGCTCTTTCCATATGAAGCCCTCATTTCACAGGTAAGCAGTTTGCATAGTTCTTACCACCATACACGCCTCATTCATGTATATTACTCACTTGTTTTCTATTGGCATTTGAGTTTTTGACCATTGTAATGATATCACTCAATGGCTAAAACAAAAGCACACATAGATGTGAGTGCCTTGAAGGGAAAGAATCCACGAATGTGCTAGGGATGTAACTACTACCACGGCGAGATACCTCTCTGAGTTTTTGCAGAAACACATTTAAGATACAACAAACAAGCCGGGCGTGGTGGCTCAAGCTTGTAATCCCAGCACTTTGGGAGGCCAAGGTGAGAGGATTGTCTGAGTCCATGGGTTCGATACCAGCCTAAGCAACATGGTGAGATCCTGTCTCTACAATAAATCAAAAAATTAGCCGGGTGTGGTAGCACACGCCTGTAGTTCTGGTTACTTGGAAGGCTGAGGTGGAAGGATCACCTGAGCCCAGCAGGTCGAGGATGCAGTAGCCATGAGCGTGCCACTGCACTCCAGCCTGGGTGACAGAGTGAGACTCCAACTCAAAAAAATATATATATACAATAAACAAAGCCAAAAACCCTAGACCAATAGTGACAAAATCCTTCCCACCAAGCTCACCTCCAAAGACTCCTCACCTGACCCCAGCTTTACCAGATTGGCACACAGTATCTGAAATATCCCTTGTGAAGGCAGAAAAACAGCCTGGCTCCCAGGATACTTACCTTTCCAATTTCATCCTTCAGCGTATACTGATTTAGCTGCACGCAGTCCTAGAAAGTAAGTAGGGACACATGAAGAATAAATTCTAAGTTTGTAACTATATAAATTTCTCACAAACTAAACACACATATGTAACCAGGACCCAAGTCAAGAAAGAGAACTCGGCTGTGGTGGCTCACGCCTGTAATCCCAGCACTTTGGGAGACCGAGGTGGAAGGATCACTTGAATCCAGGAGTTCTAGATCAGCCTGGACAACATGGCGAGAACTCATGTCTACAAAAAATAAAAACAATAGGTGGACGTGTTGATGAGTGCTGGTAGCCCCAGCTACTGAAGAGGCTGAGGGGTGAGGATTTGCTGAGCCCAGGAGGTTGAGGCTGCTGTGAGCCATGATCATGCCACTGTACTCTAGCCTAGGTGACTGAGTGAGACTCTAACACAAAAAAAAGAAAGAAAGAGAACATACCCAGCTCCCCAAATAAACCTCCCAGCCACTGTCCCCACTCTAGGGTGACCACTATTCTGACTTCTCCTAACACAGATTTTGCCTGTTATATTTTAACAAATATCATCATACAATATATACTCTTGTAATACCCATTTATTAAAAGGTTTTTCTTTTTTTTTGTTTTTTTGAGTTGGATTCTCACTCTGTCGCCCAGGCTGGAGGGCAGGGGTACGCTCATGACCACCGCAGCCTCAACCTGCTGGGATCAGACGATCCTTCCGCCTCAGCCTTCCAAGTAGCCGGAACCACAGGTGCGCACCACCACGCCCGGCTAATTTTTTGATTTATTGTAGAGATGAGGTCTTCAAAGCCCAGGCGCGTCTCGAACCCACGGGCTCAGGCAATCCAGTCACCTCAGCCTCCCAAAGGCACGGGATTACAGGCTGAGCCACCAAGCCTGACTAAAGGTAAATTTTAAATCAAGTAATCCATGACTATGCTGTCCTGTAAATCATAAAATGATGCAAGAGGAGAAAAATCTGTGTGACTTTGGGGTAAACAAGGGTTTCTTAGTTGATATGCAGAAAGTACAGGCATAAAAGGAAACAAATGATAAATTGGACTTCACCAAAATTAAAACTTTTGCTCTTCATGATGCTACTAAGAAAACACAAAGGGAGCCGGGCTCGGTGGCTCAGCCTGTAATCCCATGCCTTGGGAGGCTGAGGCGAGTGGATTGCCTGAGCCCACGGGTTCGAGACCCACCTGGGCAAC
>NW_007248554.1:21586-24320 GCF_000164805.1 Carlito syrichta | reverse complement strand
CAGCAGGTCGAGGCTGCGGTGGCCGGGGAGAGGCCACTGCACTCCAGTCTGGGTGACAGAGTGAGACTCCAACTCAACAACAACAATAAAAAAAAAAAAATGAGAAAAAGATGGAAGGCTGAGAAGGAAGGATCACCTGAGCCCAGCAGGTCAAGGCTGTGGTAGCCAAGATCATGCTACTGCACTCCAGCCTAGGCCACAGAGACTCTGATTCCAAAAAAAGGGGGGGTGGGGGGAGATATGAACAGAAATTTCTCCAAAGAAGACAGACAAATGAACAATAAGCACAGGAAAAGATGCTCATGGTCATTAGTCATTAGGGAAATGCAGATTAAAGCCACACCCACTAAGTTGGCCAAAATCATAAGACTGATCAGACTAAGAATCAGTAAAAATGCAAAGAAAATGAACCCTTTATACACTGCTGGTGGAAATGTAAAATGGTGCAACTTATTTGGAAAACAGTTTGGCAGTTTCTTTCTTTTTTTTTTTCTTTTGAGTTGAGTCTCACTCTGTAGCCCAGGCTCTATCTGGAACCCGTGGGCTCGGGCAATCCTCTCACCTCGGCCTCCCAAATTGCTGGGATGACAGGCGTGAGCCATCGCGCCCAGCCGAGTTTGGCAGTTTCTTAACATTCTCCTACCATACAAGCCAGCCACTCCACTCCTAGGTATTTAACCAAGAGAAATGAAAATGTGTTCACAAAGACTTGTATATAAATGTTCATAGCTTTAGCTATAATATCAAAAACTGGAAGCAAAGCAAGCATCCATCAACACATCCATAAACACACTGTGGTACATCCATACAATGAAATACTATTTGGCATTAAAAAGGGCCAAGTCACTGATATACACGACAACATGGATACATCTCAAAATCACTATGCTGTCAAAGAAGCTGACCTAAAAGAGAATACGTACTAAGGGATCCCACTCATATATAATTCTAGAACTTGGAAACTCATCTATAACAATTTTAAGAAGCAGATCAGCAGTTACTTGTGAGAGGGGAAGTAGGGGAGGGTGGATTGTGGGATGTGTTGAAAATGTCCATCATCTTGATTGTGGTGATGATTTTGTGGGTGTAGACATGTATCAAAGCTAATCCTATGGTGCACTTGAAATATGTATCGTTTTTAAAAATTATTATTTCTTGTAGAGATGAGGTCTCCCCAAGTTGCCCAGGCTGGTCTCGAACCCGTAGGCTCAGGCAATCCTCTCACCTTGGCCTCCTAAACTGCTGGGATTATAGGCATGAGCTTCCATGTCCAGTCGAAATATGTATAGTTTTTTCAAAAGTGAACCTCAGCCGGGCTCGGTGGCTCAACCTATAATTCCACGCCTTGGGAGGCTGAGGTGAGTGGATTGCCTGAGCCTGCAGGTTCGAGACCCACCTGGGCAACTTGTGAGACCTCATTTCTACAATAAATCAAAATGAGCCAGGCATGGTAGCGCGTGCCTGTAGTTCCAGCTACTCAGAAGGCTGAGGCGGAAGGATCGCCGGAGCCCAGCAGGTCGAGGCTGCGGTGGCCAGGAGCGCCACTGCACTCCAGTCTGGGCGACAGAGTGAGACTCCAACTCAAAAAAAAAAGAGTGAACCTCAATACAGTTAAGGGGGAAATTTTAAGTGATATAAGAAGTAGGCTGGGCGTGGTGGCTCACACCTGTAATCCCAGCACTTTGGGAGGTGGAGACAAGAAGATAGCCTCAGTCCAAGGGTTCAAGACCAGTCTGGGCAACTTGGTGAGACCTCGTCTCTACAATAAATAAAAAAAAATTAGCTGGGCATGGTGGTGTGTGCCTGTGGTTCCAGCTACATGGAAGGCTGAGGAGGAAGGATCACCTAAGTCCAGAAGGTCAAGTGGCTGTAAGCGTGCCACTGCACTCTAAGCCTGGGCGTCAGAGTAAGACTCTGACTCAAAAAAAAAAAAAGTAAAACTGGGAAAAGAAACATGATAGAAAACAAAACTTGGCCAGGTGCTGGTGGAGACTTAGGCTGCTTCCATTGTTTCTCTCTTGTGTTACTTCATTCCTCTGAGTCCTAAAGGGATGGGACAGGCAGAGGAGAATCCTGAGAGCTGCCCTAAGAGGCAGATAAATTTTCCCCTTCTCTCCTGTTCCTTCTTCCTACCTGGAATGGAGCTGTGAAGGCTAGAGCCACAGCAGCCATCCTGAGGCCACAGAGCTACCACACCCATCCCAGTCCATATTTATTTTACATGATGCATGAGGCCTATTGAATTAAAGACACTGTTGTGGGGGCTTGTGCAGGGGGAGGTCTCTGCTTCTAAGCAGACTCAACTCTTAACAAATATAAACCTGAGCTATTTGTGCAGCCCCATTGCCAGAGTGTCCCTCTGTACGGGACCCACACTCAGGCTAACTGAGCCCCTAGCTGCCCCTCCCCCAACACCATGGCTTCTACCTCTGGGGCCTGCTCATGCCATGAACTCTTCCTGCACTGAACTTTCTGGACACCCCTCTCCAATTATGAAAGTTCTACCCAGCCTTCAAAATGTAGCCCCCGTGGCCCCTTCAAAATCAGCGCCTTTAGAAACCCATCCTGAGCCAGGCTCGGTGGCTCAGCCTGTAATCCCAGCGCTTTGAGAGGCTGAGGTGAGTGGACTGCCTGAGCCCGCAGGTTCGAGACCTGCCCGGGCAACTTGGCGAGACCTCATCTCTACAATAAATAAAAAAAATTAGCCGGGCATGGTAACACACGCCTGTAGTTC
>NW_007248554.1:18833-21566 GCF_000164805.1 Carlito syrichta | reverse complement strand
CACGCCTGTAGTTCCAGCTACTTGGAAGCCTGAGGCGGAAGGATCGCTGGAGCCCAGCAGGTCGAGGCTGCGGTGGCCGGGAGCAGCCACTGCACTCCAGTCTGGGAGACAGAGTGAGACTCTGACTCGAAAAAAAGAAAGCCATTCTGATTTTGAGTCTTCTTCCAATTAAATGTATTCACTCCTTCAACAATCATTTTCAAGTTCCTACTATGCACCAGGCACTCTGCTAGGCCCTGGGGACACAGTGGTGATGAGACTTTCCTATAGAGCTTACACTCTAGCTGGGGGACCCAGGCAATAAACAACTAAACAAACTCAGAGATAATCAGATGCTGGTGAGTGTTATGAAGGAAAGCAATGGGGCCACAGGGCTGCCTCAGGCAGGAGGATCCGGGAGGCCTTTCGGAGGAGGTGATATTGGAGTTGAGACACGGACATCAGATGGAGACGGCCTTGCAGAGTTGCTGGGGGGAGGGGGGTAGCTCCAAGCAGAAGAGACAGCAAAGAGGAATGACCTTGAGTTGGGTAGGAGCTTGGAACTAAGGAATGTAAAGATGGAGGGATCCAGAGAACCTGGCGGAATGGGAACAGAGGGATAGGAAGAAGGAGCACATCCCGTGGGGCCCTGCGAACCCCAGGAGAGGTCTGAGTTCTAATCCTGCTCCCACCAAAGCTTATAGAAAGAATTACATGAGAAGGGTTAGGCCATGTGGGCTTGCAGTGACCCACCATGGCCCAGCATGCCTTCCAACTGCCAGCCCTGAATCCCTCTGCTGGAGGCTCCCCTCCGGTCCGGAGCTGCTGTCTACATTCAGAGCAGTCACCCCCACCCCCACCTACCCCAGCAGCCCTCACCAGCCACGGATGGCAGCTTGGGTATAAACATCCCAGCTCCCAAGCCCCTGGTGAGATGACTCTGGCACGGGTCTGAGGCTGGCCCCCAGGGTTCCCTAGAAGGATCGAGCCCCAGCTGCCCACACTGGTACCTGGCCCCCTCACGCACCCTTTGCTGACTTCCTTCCCCGCCTCCCCGGTCCACGGTTGCACTCAGATCCTTCGAGGGGAGCCCAACCTACCATGGAGATCCCACTGGGAGCAGAGAAGGGCCCCGGGGCCCTCAGCGGGCACTGGCTCACGCACCTGCATGCCCGTGATGGAGACATGGTGCGACTCCACCGTGGGCCGCCGGGGCAGCCGCGGCGAGGACTGCGGGGAGCTGACGGGCGAGTAGGGCAGGGACGGGTAGATGCAGCGGCCATTCATGTCCAAGCTGCCACTGGCCGCCAGCCCGCCCTGGGAGCGCTCCTGCAGCGACAGCTTGCGGCTGGAGAGGTGGGGCCGGGCCTGGGCCCCGGAGGGGTCGAGGGGGACCTCTCGGCCATCAGCCTCCAGGGGCCGGTCCCGGGCCAGGCCCAGGTCCACGGCGCAGCCCGGCTCGCACTCGGTGACGACGATGAAGGACTCCATGCCCAAGCGGATGCTCAAGGATGAGAGGCCCCGCAGGGCCTCGCAGGGCTTCTGGCCGTCGCTGCTGCCGCCCCCGCCCCCCAGCTCATCGTGGGGGGCGGCCCGCTCGCTGCTGGGCTGGCTAGAGACACATGATGACATGGTGCATGCGCCGACTTCATCCAACACGCCGGGGCGCTCCCATCCGGCAGCGGAGCCACCTGCAGAGAGAGAAAGGGTCAGCTGCCCCCACGCCTGCGGGCAGGGACAGAGAAGGAGCCCCTTTCTTCCCAGCCCAGGCTAGTGTCCAATACCGCCGCGTTGGCTTCCTAAAAAAGTCTCGCAAAACATGATGCAGTCTGATCTCTGAGTCTATGCAGAATAGCACGGTCTGACCTCCTTATTATGATATTTGAGACAGAGTCGCACTCTGTCTCCCAGGCTAGAGTGCAGAGGCACAAGCATAGCTCACTATAGCCTTGAACTCCTGGGTTCAAGTGATCCTCCCACCTCAGCCTCCCAAGAAGCTGGGGCTACAGCATTGCCGCAGTACCTGGCTTGCGGCTCCTTAAATTTATTATTATTATTATTTTGAGTTGGGGTCTCACTCTGGTGCCCAGGCTAGAGTGCACTGGCATGATCACAGCTCACTGCAGCCTCAACCTCCTGGGTTCAGGCTATCCTTCTGTCTCAGCCTCCCGTGTAGCTGGGACTACAGGCACACACCACCATGCCCAGCTAATTACTTTTATTTTTTGTAGAGACGAGGTCTTACCTTGTTGTCTAGGCTGGTCTCAAACTCATGGGTTCAAGCAATCCTCCCACCTCAGCCTCCCAAAGTTCTAGGATTACAGGCATGAGACACTGTGCCCAGCCATATCTCTTTATTTTAAAAGTCCTTTCTCGTACACCATGGCTAGGATTCAAAACTCAATTACTGTAGGAATCACATATAAGAAAACCCCAAAGAGTACACACACATCCCCTACTAAACTGGCAGCTACTTCCAGCTGAAGCCAATTGTTCAGCAGAGATTCAGTCCTATTATTGCCTGGTTTTCCCATTTTATTTTCTCCAAGAGAAGTCCTAGGATGTTATATAAAGTCTCCTGATATATTCTTTTTTTTTTTTTTTGAGTTGGAGTCTCACTCTGTCACCCAAACTGGAGCATAGTGGCTGCTCCCAGCCACTGCAACCTCGACCTGCTGGGCTCCAGTGATCTTTCCACCTCAGTTTTCCTAGTAGCTGGAACTACAGGCGCGCGCTACCATGCCCGGCTAATTT
>NW_007248554.1:10096-18308 GCF_000164805.1 Carlito syrichta | reverse complement strand
TCGAACCCGCGGGCTCAGGCAATCCACTCACCTCGGCCTCCCAAAGCGTGGGATTACAGGCTGAGCCACCAAGCCCTGCTCCTCAGCCTTCTAAGTAGTGGGAACTACAGGCGTGTGCTACTACGCCCAGCTAATTTTTTATTTATTGTAGAGACGAAGCCTCGCCAAGTTGCCCGGACTGGTCTCGAACATGCGGGCTCAAAGCAATCCACTCGCCTCGGCCCCCCAAAGTGCTGGGGTTACAAACTGAGCCACTAACCCGGCCAGCAATTATTTCAAATGCTGTAAAATGCTGGACAGGCCAAATCTTCCGCGTGACGACCTCTGGGATGCATCACCTCATAACGGCAATGATTCAGACAGCACTTTTCAGTTTACAAAATATCTTCCACGTACCAGCATAATCTCACAAGCACCGAAGGTCGCTGGTTTGCTGTTTTACCCCCATTTAGAGAGGAAAAGGAATTTGTCCAAGGTCTCCTAATGAAAAGTCCACGAAACAGCAGTCCAGACTCCTGGTCTGGTCTTTAGCCAGTGTTTTGCAAGTGAGGGGGGTTCAGAGGTCTCATTAGAGGAGGAACAGTCACTGGAGTGTGTGAGCCAATGGAGCTGGTCCTGTCTGTAATGCTTCCCTAGTTCAGCCCCCAACTGGGTCTTTCTGGCTGGTGCCTGTCAGACAGAAGGCAAAACATGAATTTTAAAATATTGAGACCAGCCGGGCTCGGTGGCTCAGCCTGTAATCCCATGCCTTGGGAGGCTGAGGTGAGTGAATTGCCTGAGCCCGCGGGTTCGAGACCCACCTGGGCAACTTGGCAAGACCTCATCTCTACAATAAATCAAAATTCAGCCGGGCGTGGTAGCACGTGCCTATAGTTCCAGCTACTTGGAAGGCTGAGGTGGAAGAATCGCCGGAGCCCAGCAGGTCGAGGCTGCGGTGGCCGGGAGCAGCCACTGCACTCCACTCTGGGCGACAGAGTGAGACTCCAACTAAAAAAAAAAAAAGATTGAGACCAGGATAAGGGTAAGGCACAATGGCTCATGCCTGTTATCCCAGCACTTTGGGAGGCAGAGGCAAGAGGACTGCCTGAGCCCAGGGGTTCGAGACCAGCCCAGGCAGCTTCGCAAGACCTTGTCTCTACAGATAAATCACAAATTTAGCTGGGTGTGGTGGTGTGAGCCTGTAGTTCCTGTTAGTTGGAAGGTTGAGAAAGGACTGCCTGAGCCCAGCAGGTTGAGGCTGCGGTGAGCTGTAAGCATGCCACTACACTCCAGCCTGAGTGGCAGAGAAAGGCTCCAGCGCAAAAAAAAAAAAAAAAAAAAAAATAGGTTGATATCCCATAGCTTAGTGGCTCCTCAAAAAGTAAGGGAATTACCATATGACCAGCAATTCCACCCATGGTCTATGCCAGACAGCATTATCCATGATAGCCAGGAGGAGGAAACAACCTATGTGTCCATCACTGGATGATGGAAAAACAAATTATGGTCTATCCACACAGTAGAATAGTATTCAGCCCTAAAAAGGAATGAAAGACTAATACGTGCTACAACATAAATGGACCTCGAAAACATGCTAAGTGAAAGAAACCAGTCACAAAAGGTCACACAGGTATGATTCTGTTTCTATAAAATGTTTAGCTGGGCATGGTGGCTCAAGCCTGTGATCCCAGTACTTTGGGAGGTAGAGGTGAAAGGACTGCCTGAGCTCAGGGGTACAAGACAAGCCTGGACATCTTGGTGATGAGACCTCATCTCTACGATAAATCAAAAAATTAGCCGGGTGTGGCAGTACATGCCTATAGTTCCAGCTATTTGGAAGGCTGAGGCAGAAGGATTGCCTGAGTCCAGTAGGTCGAGGCTGCGGTGGCTGTGAGCATGCCACTGCACTCCAGCCGGGGCGACAGAGTAAGACCCCAACTCAAAAATAAATAAATAAAACAAAATGTTTAGAACAGGCAACTCCATAGAGACAGAAAGGAGATCAGTGCTTGCCCAGGACTGGGGGGAGGGGAGGCCTTCAAGGGAATGGGGAGTCACTGGCATAGGGTTTAACAGGTATAGATTTTCCTGGTTGGGCACGGTGGTTCACGCCTATAATCCCAGCACTTCGAGAGGCCGAGGTGGGAGGATCGCTTGGGCCCAGGAATTCAAGACCAGCCTGAGCAACATAGCGAGACCTCGTCTCTACAAAAATAAATTACTTACTTAATGGGATGCGGTAGCATGTGTCTTTAGTCCAAGCTACTAGGGAGGCTGAGGCGAAAGGACCACCTGAGCCCTGGTGGACTGAGGCTGTGGTGAGCCATGATTCTGCCACTGTACTCCAGCCTGGGCAACAGAGTGAGATCCTGACTCAAAAAAAAAAAAAATAGGCATAGTGTTTCTTTCTGTAATGATAAAAATGTTTTGAAATTAGATAGAGGTTAAGGCAGCACAACACTATGAATGTACTAAATGCCACTGAACTATACACTTTAAAATGGTCAGTGTTATGCGAACTTAAATCTCAATTTTTTAAAAGACTTAGGCCCAGCACAGTGGCTCACAACTGTAATCCCAGCACTTTGGGAGGCCAAAGCAGGAGAATCTCTTGAGCCCAGGAGTTCAAGACCAGCATGGGTAACATATTGAGACCTTATCTCTACAACAAATGTAAAAACAAAGTATCTGAGAGTGATGGCGTGTGCCTATAGTTCCAGCTACTCGAGAGACTGAGGTGGAAAGATCAGATCACCTGAGCTTATGAGGTTATAACTGCCTGAGGTGAGCTGCGAGCATGCCACTGTACTCCAGCCTGGGTGACAGAGCGAGACCCTGACTCTAAATAAATAAATAATAAAAGACTGACACGTTCCCTTAGGCTGTCAATTATCTCCATCTCTGGGACAGAATATTAACCTTTGGTTCATGCGTTTGACAAATTCTGCTGGACAAATGTCACGGGTGCCGCTGGAATTCAGTGAGTACATCCACAGATAGACATCTGTGGATGGTGGCCACTCCATGCCGATCACCATTATAAAAGGTCTCTGTGCATGCCAGGAAAACAGTGGGCGCTCAGTAGAGAGTTTATGAATGAATAAAATGGTATCTCTTGATGACACTGAGCGGTAATGGGGCAAGAGAGACAAAGGCGCAGACAGTGGCAGAAAGCCAGAGCTCCCTGGAAGGACTGGCTGCAAAGGAAATGTCAGTCACTCAGTCCTCCCTTCTGAAACGGTCCTTCCTGAAGTATTAACAGAACATCTACCAGGTCAAGCAATATGGCAGGGGAAGTCCAATGGGAACAGCATTAGGGAATTTACCACAACACTTCAGGCCTGTTTATGAACACAGAGTTTATGGCAAAGGAACACCAAAGAGTCCAATCATGTGTCAAGTTGCTCTGCCTCACGGGAAGAGAAGTGCAAATTCAGCCGACAGTGAGACAGTCTGGTGAGTCCTCAACAAGTTCAATGTAAAATTACCATATAACCAGCAATTCCTCTCCTAGGTATATACCCAAAAGGACTGAAAGCAGGGATTCAGACAGATACTTACACCAACATTCACAGCGACATTATTCATAACAGCCCAAGTGTCTACCAACAGGTGACTGGATAAACAAAATGTGGTCTATCCATACAACAGAATACCATTTCATCATAAAAAGGAAGGAAATTCTGTGTCATCCTACAACATGGATGAACCTTGAAGACGCTGTGCTAAGGAAAATGAGCCAGATATTAAAGGACAAATACTGGGCAACCCCTTTGGGTCCCCTCCCACTGTGGGAGCTCTTCTGTCCTCTCAATAAATCCTGCATAAAAAAATTTTTAGCTGGGCTTGGTGGCTCAGCCTGTAATCCCACGCCTTTGGGAGGCTGAGGTGAGTGGATTCCCTGAGGCTGAGGGTTCGAGACCCGCCTGGGCAGCGAGACCTCGTCTCTGCAATAAACCAAAAAATCAGCCAGGCGTGGTAGTGCACGCCTGTAGTTCCAGCTACTTGGAAGGCTGAGGTAGAAGGATTGCCTGAGCCCAGCAGGTCGAGTCTGCGGTGGCCATGAGCATGCCGCTGCACTCCAGCCTGGGTGACAGAGTGAGACTCCAACTCAAAAAATGTATGTATATGAGTAAACCCCTGGGCTCAGGCAACCCTCTCACCTCCACCAATGTATGCATATTTTAACAAAATTAAGAAAATATTAGCCAGTCATGGCGGCTCATGACTGTAACCCCAGCACTTTGGGAGGTCACAGTGGGAGAATTGAGAACAGCCTGGGCAATATAGCAAGACTCCATCTCTATCAAACAACAAAAAAAATAGAATTAGCCAGGCATGGTGGTACACCAGTAGTCTCAGCTACTCAGGAGACTGAGGTGGGAGAATCACTTATGAGCCCAAGAGTTCGAGGCTGCAGTGGGCCGTGATACACCACTCCACTCCAGCCAGCCTGGGTAACAGGGCAAGATCTTATCTCTTAACAATGACAAAAAAGAAAACACTGGCCAAGCGCAGTGGCCCGTGCCTGGAATCCAAGCACCTCAGGAGGGGGAGGCAAGAGGATCAGTTGAGCCCAGGTGTTTGAGACCAATCTGAGCGATACAGCAAGACCGCACCTCTACAAAAAAATTTAAAAATTAGCTAGGTATGGTGGTGTACGCCTGTTGTTCCAGTTACTCAGGAGGCTGAGGCAAGAGGATCACTTGAGCCCAGGAGTTGGAGGCAGCGGTGAACCATGATCATGCCACTAAATTTCAGTTGGACAACAGAATGAGACTTTGACTCAAAAAAAAAAAAAAAGGAAAGGAAATATTAATAATAAAACTTCAATGAAATATCATTTTTTAAAAATCTCACTATTTTTTCAGATTGGCAAAGTCAAAAATGTAATAACAGCATATTTTAGCGAGGCCACAGAGAAGTGGAAGCTTTCATACACTGCTGGTGGGAGTTACAAGATGTTACCGTCTTTCTGGAAGAAAATTCATCAATATTTAACAAAATTCTAAAAGCACACACCTCTGAGTTAGCAATGCCACACCTGACTATCCTTTGAACAACCTCACACGTGTAAAAGATGATGTATGTACAAGATTATTTTGGCAGTGTGGTTTGAAATGCCCATCCCGGGGGGACTGAGTAAATACAAGGGAGGGACATGTATCCCAGGAGAAACCATGTGTTTATTTTTAAAGACGTGGCTCTATGCCTCCTCACGTGAATTAGCTCCAAGACACACTGTTACACGGAAAAATCCAAAGCGTTAGTATGCTGCTGTCGGCGTAGGGGAAGGGGTCATGCATGCATACACAATGACATGTGTATTGCGTGTTTCCGGAAAGATACACGAGAAAATGGTAACAGCGGTCTCAAGGGAAGATAACTGGTTTACAGAGGCTGGGGACAGGGTGGGAGAGACTTAACTTTTCATGACATTTACTTTTACCTATTCAATTTTACCCAAATTTGAAAAATAAATTTTAGGAGAGAAAGTATCTGAGACCATGAGAGGGGTTACAGGATAAGGCCTGGGACTCTGTAAGGTCAATGAGGCAAGAGGTCAGGGTAGGAAACAGTAGGTCTTATCTCCCATTTCTCTATCCTCTCCTTCTCGGTATCTGAGAAGGTATCAGCTGTGTCCCTGTCTCAACTTCCCCATCAATGAAAGAATACAACCCAGGCCGGGCGCGGTGGCTCAAGCCTGTAATCCCAGCACTTTGGGAGGCCGAGGCAAGAGGACTGTCTGAGTCTAGGGGTTCCAGACCATCATAGGCAACATGGCAAGACCTTGTCTCTACATCAAATCAAGAAATTAGCTGGACGTGGTGGCGCATTCCTGTGGTTGCAGCTACTTGGAAGGTTGAGGCAGAAGGATCGCCTGAGCCCAGCAGGTGGAGACTGCAGTGACCATGAGCATGCCCCTGCACTCCAGCCTGGGCAACAGAGTGAGACTCTCCCTCTCTACAAAAAAATAAAATTAGCTGGACGTGGTGGCGCACCCTGTAGTTCCGGCTACTTAGAAGGCTGAGGTGGAAGGAACCTGAGCCCAGCAAGTCGAGACTGCAGTGACCATGAGCATGCCACTGCACTCCAGTCTGGGCGACAGAAGGAGACTCCAACTCAAAAAAAAAGTAAGAATACAACCCAAGAATAAAATGCTCTGTGGCCCCAGCTACTGTTACTTTCCATGTCCATTATGATTCTTTTCTCCCAGAAGAGGAAAAGTAGGGCCCTTGAAGTTTTATGGCTTGGGCTCATCCTTATCCTGGCTGACAATGGACGAGTGCTTTGGCCTCTCTCCACCTCGGTTTTCCCATCTATAAAATGGATGCCCACCCAATAGTCATGAGGATTCAATGAGCCTAGCAGTCAGAATTACTAATATGTCCAGCGCTTCGTTTAGCTCTCTGAAGCTATTAATTTATCAAAGACTTGTTGACTACTTATGACCTACTATGGTAGGTAATCTGTGTTCTAGAATGTTCCTTTGATGACTGACGTTCACGTGAGCTGGCCTGCTCTAGTCTGTGTCCCACAGCCCTGGCCATGTGGTCTGCCTCCCCCAGGACAGGCGCCTGGGCTCGTCCTCCCTCCCAGAGCTGCCTCTGATAGGGCTGCAAGGGTTCCTGAAAAGAAAAGTATGCCTGGCAGAGCCTGGGAAAGTCAATGGAGAATTTTTTTTCTTGCCAACAGAAAAACAATTGCTTATCGATCTCGACTCCAGGCCAAGGACACCAAGCCATCCGCCCCCAGCAAGGCTGCTTTTAATCAGTCTGCCTGGCAAGCTGGCGCCTGGCCCAGGCCTCCCTTGCGGCCTCTGACGGAGCCTCGGCCTTTGAGGTCTGGAGGAGGAAGCAGAGCAAAGGTGTACCAGCTCAGCCTCAGGGCAGGGGCCTCTGAGCTGGTGGGCCAGACCAGCCCAGGGCTCCAGAAGGAAGAGCTCCTGGGAACGCAGACCTCAGTGTCACAGGCACTGACAGATGTGGCCAGACGAAAGGGTTCTTCTTCCTCCACTGACCCCTTCAGTGTCTAGGCCAGTATTCCGAACAGTTTTGGGGTCACAAACCCTACAAGGATCTGAAGAAAGCTACCAACATTCTCCCCAGGAGAAAAAAGTCGCCCAGAAAAGACAACATTTAGCATGAAAACGGCAACTGTTAACATGCAACTCTCCTCAGACCCCAAGTACAGGGCGAACTGCTCTGCCTGGTCATTCAATCCTCACGGCACAGGCCTTTCGCACGGGAAGGACCGGGAAGCATTCGATTTCAGGGGCCCAGAGTGCAAGGAGCTTTCTGCAGAGGTGCTTGGGTTTGACAAAATGCCAACAGCCCTCGCCCCCGTGCCTCCTTCCTGGGCCCTGGATCCCTCCCCATGAAATCCAAGCAGAACCCCACCCCCAGAGGCCTCCCCTCTCCCAGCGTCAGCCACCAGACCCTTCCCGGAGCATATGGCCTGGGACCTGGGCCAGAGTGAGAGGAAACGCTCCTTCCTCTGCCAGGAAGCCAAGGGGCACAGGCCGCCAGGATACACTTTCTCATTTTCCGGGGCCCATTTCCAACCTGTACCTGCTTCCACCTGCTGCTTCTGGCACTGCAAGAAGCCAGAGGGTGTGCCAAGGAGGTGCCCCTCAAACCCGAGACCTGTGCAGGATCCCCTGAGGTCACCTCCATCTGGGAACCACAGGACAACAGAGGGGACCAAAATAGTTCCAAGGATCCTGCCAAGGCCACAGATGATGTTCTCCCCAGGACACAGATGTCCTCCCTAGGATAACAGACTCAGCTAGCCACACCCTCTCTCACATGGGGAAACTGAGGCCCAGGGAGTTCCTCAAGGAAATTCTTTCATTCCTTTGTTCTTTCAGCAGTTACGAAGGACCTACTGTGTGCTGGATGAACAAAACAGACATGCTTTTTGCCCTAGAGGGACAGTCTAGTAAGAGAGATAAACATTTTAAAAAGCTGGTATAGGCCAGGCATGGTGGCTCACACCTATAATCCCAGTACTTTGGGAGGATGAGGTGAGAGGACTGCCTGGGCAACTTGGCGAGACCTCATCTCTACAATAAATCAAAAAATTAGCTGGGAGCAGTGGCACCTGCCTATAGTTCCAGCTACTTGAAAGGCTGAGGTAGAAAGGATTGCCTGAGCCCAGCAGGTCGAGGCTGCGGTGGCCATAAGCAGTGTACCACTGCATTCCAGCCTGGACGACAGAGTGAGACTCCAAT
>NW_007248554.1:7602-10021 GCF_000164805.1 Carlito syrichta | reverse complement strand
AAAAAAAAAAAAAAAAAAAAAAAAAAGGCCAGGCTCACTCAACCTATAATCCTGGCACTTTGGGAGGCCGAGGGAAATGAATTGCCTGAGTCTATGGGTTCAAGACCAGACCAGGCAACTTGACGAGACCTCGTCTCTACAATAAATCAAAAATTAGCCAGGTGTAGTAGCATGCACCTGTAGTTCCAGCTACTTAGAAGGCTGAGGCATAAGGATCGCCAGCGCCCAGCAGGTCAATGCCAGGGTAGCCGTGAGTGTGCCACTGCACTCCAGCCGGGGCAACAGAGTCAGACTCCAACTGAAAAAAAAACCAACAAAGTAGGTACACAAGTGAATCTATAAGCACAAACTGGGGGAGAAAGCCAGGAAGTGATAAGAGAAGACCAGAAGGGCCTACTTTAGATTTGAAAAGGAGGGGCAGGGTCAGGGAGGGTCCCTACTGGGGCCTTTAGGCTGAGCCCTACAGGTGCATAAGTGTAAGCACTGTGGGAGCAGGAACTTGCTCTAGGCAGAGGAAGCAGCTTCTGAGAAGGCCTCAAGGCAGACAAGAAGAGTAGAGGAGACCAAAAGTCCCTGGGAGCTGACAGCAGGATTGAGGTGGGGGTTGGGAGGGCGGTGCTGCAGGGGCCAGAGCTTTGGAGGAAGCCCATGAGGAAAGTGGGGCGGAGGCCCAGGGCAAAGCTGCGGGGACCTCACATGGACCCTGCTGTGGGCTGTCCCCCAAAAAGGACATGCTGAAGCCCTCACCCTCCGTACCTCAGAACGTAGCCTTATTTGGAGATAGGTCTTTGCAGAGGTGACTAAGTTAAAATGAGGTCATTAGGGTGGGCCCTAATCTGATATGACTGATGTCCTCATAAAAAGGGGAAATCTGAGCCAGGCTCGGTGGCTCAGCCTGTAATCCCACGCCTTTGGGAGACTGAGGTGAGTGGATTGCCTGAGCCCGCGGGTTCGAGACCTGCCTGGCCAATTTGGCGAGACCTCATCTCTACAATAAATCAGAAATTAGCCAGGCGTGGTAGCGCACGCCTGTAGTTCCAGCTACTTGGAAGGCTGAGACGGAAGGATCGCCGGAGTCCGGCAGCTGCGGTGGCCGGGAGCGGCCACTGCACTCCAGCCTGGGAGACAGAGTGAGACTCCAACTCAAAAAAAAAAAAAGAAAGAAAGAAAATACCACAGCATCCCACCCAACCAAAGAGACTCAGAGAAGCTGGCTGCCTCAGAGGCCAGACTCCCAAGCGTTTCCCAAAGCATGAGGGGGCAGACCCTAGAGGCTCAGCTGCATCCACTGACACCGTTCTGGAACATTCGAGATTTGGGCCCTTGGCCCAGCTAAGTAGTCTTATCAGACCCAGTGACATCAACTCTGACAACTGTCTCTCCTTGAACATTCTTGAGTTTGGGGACACTGAAACTATTAGGTCCCCAAAGTCAAAGGCCCTCCCTTGTCAGACAGCAGTAGAGAGATCTCAGGCTTCAGAGTCCCCATTATCATTCCTGGAACAGAAAGGTTACAAACGGTGACTCTCGGGTGACATCTGGTCACCAACATGTTTTGCTTGGCCTTACATCATGTTCAAAACTATTCGAATGAGGCATCAACATTTCAGAGCCAGATTTCAGATAAAAGTCATAATTTCAGCCGGGTTCGGTGGCTCAGCCTGTAATCCCGCGCCTTTCGGAGGCTGAGGTGAGTGGATTGCCTGAGCACACGGGTTCAAGATCCACCTGGGCAACAAGACCTCATCTCTACAATAAATCAAAAAAATCAGCCAGGTGCGGTAGCGTATGCCTGTAATTCCAGCTACTCGGAAGGCTGAGGTGGAAGGATCACCGGAGCCCAGCAGGTCGAGGCCACTGCACTCCAGTCTGGGCGACAGAGACTCCAACTCAAAAAAAAAAAAAAAAAAAAAAGTCACAATTTCCAGATTCCCTTGAAGAATTGGACACTCTGATAGCACCGGGTCTGTGTCTGTCAACAACTCGGTGCAGCTTTGGGTAGGGGACACACTTGCCAGTGTGTGACCGTCCTCACCACTCCCCATTGACTCCCGAAAGCTGAGGACAGGCTGTCTGCTAGGTCATGCCCTCCCCTACATCTCATGCCATCTCACTGGACGTCAGTTCTGAAAGGGGCATATGTTAGAGCTGATTGACAGTGGTCACTGACTCCAAGCATTTCATCTCAGAAAGACTGACTGGCCCCAAGTCACGCAGTAGTTCCAGGCAGAGATATGACTGGTCAGGAAAGGGCCAAAAATTATAGGCACGGCCTTCCAATGTTCACGTACGATGTCCTGCGGTGAGCCGTGATCATGCCACTGCCCTCCAGCCTAGGCAACGCAGTGAGATACTGACTCAAAAAAAAAAAAAAGTCAGCCAGGCTCGGTGGCTCAGCCTGTAATCCCGCGCCTTTGGG
>NW_007248554.1:5740-7582 GCF_000164805.1 Carlito syrichta | reverse complement strand
GGCCATTGCACTCCAGTCTGGGCGACAGAGTGAAACTCCAACTCAAAAAAAAAAAAAAAGTCAAGAATGGGGAAGGGAAGTGCTGATGAACAGAGAGAAGAAAAAATTTTTCCTTCTTTTTTGTCAGAGTCTCACTCTGTCACCCAGGCTGAAGTGCCCTCGACCTGCTGGGCTCAGGGGATCCTTCTGTCTCAGTTTTCCAAGTAGCTGGGACACCCAGCTAATTATTTATTTATTTATTTATTGTAGAGATGAGGTCTCACCATGTTGCCCAGGCTGGTCTCAAACCCCTGAGCTCGGGCAATCCTCTCACCTCCACCTCCCAAGTGGTGGGATTACAGGTGTGAGCCACCGCACCCGGCAACTAGCACTTTCAACACAAGAATCTCATTGTGTAGACACAGTAGTGCTGACAGCTGATCTTCTTCAGCACTTGGCACTATTCTAAGCCTGTATCACCTCATTTAAGTGTCACAACAACTTCATGAATTATAGATACCGTTATTCTCCCTGTTTCACCTGTGGGGAAACAGGTACAGAGAGCCTGGGGACATCCAGCTAATGAATGCTTCGGGAGGCCACAAATGCGAATGCTTCCCAAGTGGGAGCTGTTGCCAAGAGAGGACTTGAGCAGTTATCAAGTTCGAGTCCTTCAACTGGTTTTGGTTTATCTTAACATTTTAAAATCTCTAATCTTCCCATATTACCTTGACTCATTTCTTCTTTCCCTCCAGCCCTTGTCCACAGGCATCGCTTTTTACAAAATTAAAAATACAGTCTGCGTATAATTTCACATCCTTGCTCACATGTGTCTTGAGAGTTTGCGCACGTTCTCACGTGGCTCCTGCAATCAACGCAATAGAGGCTGCAGAAGGTGGCCCCGGGGAAGTGAGACGACCTCACCAAGACAGCCCAGCATGTTCATGGCTAGACCAGGATGAAATCGAGGTGCCCTGCAGTATCCCTTGCAGTCCTGGGTGTCCACAGAGCAAGCAGCTCCCCTATCTTATCACTGACCAGTGTCAACTGTCTTAAGAGTTCTTAGGGAGCCGGGCTCGGTGGCTCAGCCTGTAATCCCGCGCCTTTGGGAGGCTGAGGTGAGTGGATTGCCTGAGCCCGCGGGTTCGAGACCCACCTGGGCAGGCAAGACCTCATCTCTACAATAAATCAAAAAATCAGCCGAGCGTGGTAGCGCGTGCCTGTAATTCCGGCTACTCGGAAGGCTGAGGCGGAAGGATCGCCGGAGCCCAGCAGGTCGAGGCTGCGGTGGCCGGGAGCGGCCACTGCACTCCAGTCTGGGCGACAGAGTGAGACACTCCAACTCAAAAAAAAAAAAAAAAAAGAGTTCTTAGGCAGCTATTGTTTAGTTAGTAAGAAAATCTCACTGAAAGAAACCCCTCTGCCTGTAATCCCAGCACTTTGGGAGGCAGAGGCGAGTGGATTCCCTGAGCCACCCGGGCAACTTGGCGAGACCTCATCTCTACAATAAATCAAAAATTAACCAGGCGTGGTAGCGCATGCCTGTAGGTCCGCCTACTTGGAAGGCTGAGGCAGAAGGATCGCTGGAACCCAGCAGGTCGAGGCTGCAATGGCCGTGAGCATGCCACTGCACTCCAGCCTGGGCGACAGAGTGAGACTCCAACTCAAAAAAAAAAAACCCAAAACAATTAGCCAGGGATGGTAGCTCATGCCTATAGCCCCAGCTACTCAGGAGGTTGATGCGGAAAGATCACCTGAGCCGAGGGGACCAAGGCTGCGGTGAGTTGTGACTGTGCCACTGTATTCCAGTCTGGGCAACGGAGTGAGACCCTGACTCAAAAAAAAAAAAAAAAAAAAAACCCC
>NW_007248554.1:4627-5379 GCF_000164805.1 Carlito syrichta | reverse complement strand
CCAACTCAAAAAAAAAAAAAAATAGGAGGTAGAAACCTCCCCCACTGCTTCCCTCCCAGTCTCACTGAACTCAAAGAAGGGGATAGAAAACAATGGGAATTTCAGTTCGTCTTGAAAAGGGAAAGACTCCTACTCCAACATTCTGCACCTTGGCAAATCAGAGGTGGAGGGGGCCAGCTCAGAACCCACAGGCATCCATGCCTGACCCAGCCACGGCCCCTCCCTTCCTCTTCTCCAGCTTCTTCCCTCCCCAGGCTCCAGCACACATGATCCCAGCTGAGGGGAAAGATAGGCCCTGGGGGCCAGCTCTGCAGCTGTGAGGGGGCCCCTCTGCCCTCCACACCTGGACTCAGGGGGCGGGAGAATTGTCTGAGATGAACCAGAAATAAAATCTTTGAGGCTGGGCGCGGTGGCACACACCTGTAATCCCGACACTTTCGGAGGCCGAGGCAAGAGTATTGACTGAGCCCAGGGGTTTGAGACCAGCCTGGGCAACTTGGTGAGACCTCGTCTCTACAATAAATCAAAAATTAGCCAGGCGAGGTGGCACACACCTGTAGTTCCAACTACTTGGAAGGCTGAGGCGGAAGGATCGCCTGAGCCCAGCAGCAAGTTGAGGCTGTGGTGGTCATGAGCATGCCTCGGCACTCCAGCCTGAGCAACAGAGTGAGAGACTCTGACTCAAAAAAAAAAAAAAAAAAAGTCAGCCGGGCTCGGTGGCTCAGCCTGTAATCCCGCGCCTTTGGGAGGCT
>NW_007248554.1:983-3965 GCF_000164805.1 Carlito syrichta | reverse complement strand
TCGACCTGCTGGGCTCCGGCGATCCTTCTGCCTCAGCCTTCCAAGGAGCTGGAACTACAGGTGTGCACTACCACGCCCGACTCATTTTGATTTATTGTAGAGATGAGGTCTCACCAAGTTGCCCAGGCAGGTCTCGAACCCACGGTCTCAGGCAATCCACTCACCTCAGCCTCCCAAAGTGCTGGGATTACAGGCTGAGCCACCAGGCCCGGCTCCAACAGACCTTTCAAAATCAAAAAGGGAATGTGCTCTCTCTCCTGCACCCTAGCCCCCTCAAACCACGAGTTCCCCATTTAAACGTCTCTAACAGAAGCTCATCTCAGGCACCACCCACCATGCCCCTCCCCCGCCAATGGTTCCTACCTCATGCACAAGACATGTGGCAGAGGGGCAGGATGACCCTCCCTCCCTACAGCTCCCAGGGGACCCAAGTCTTTACGCCCACCCTCATTTCCTCAGGAAACCATTTGTCTCTCCTTTCCAGGTTGCAATTCGCATTTTTATCTCGGTGACTGCCATCTCTCAACTATTTACAGAAGCCACCAGGATAAAAAGAGGCAACATAAAAATAGTTGCTCAGCAGCCTTAGGACGGGGTGGGGGCGGGGGCACAGAGTCTTCTCATTTTCTATCTTTTCACAAGGGAAACGATGTTGGTCTTTTTCAAAAGGCTCCCCAATAGTTCACAGACCACTCACCTGGGAGCTTCTTGGGGACAGGGCCCAATCCCAGCATTCCTCAGCTCCCCAGGGCAGGGCTTGGCACTGCGCCACCCCCCCAACAGAGTGGACTGGGTGAGTGATCGAGGTCCCGGAGCCAGGGCACCCCACTCTGCCTTGCTTCCGTCACCTTCCGGGCCTCCTTCCAGCTTTCCAAAAATCAAGTCAGTCGAAAAAAAAGCAAAGCAAAACAAAACTTTGACTTTTCTCTATGCTTTAAAATGTGTCCTGATTGAAAAAAGCAAATCAGCGGCAAAACTACAAACACGACTGAAACAGAAAATCCTGGCAGCTAACACACAATCCCTTTCCCATTCTGATCACTAACATTCCCAGCAGGGAATACAGGAGCCCCCAGGGGTCTTCCTCAGGAAATCTAACTGCTCTCACCTTGTTTTAAAGATACTTTTAACAAAATGTTTGCTTTTGTTGAAGAAGGGGTCCAATCAGGGAAGAAATAAAAAAGAATAATAAATCTTTTTCTTTTTTTTTTGAGTCAGAGTCTCACTGCTGCCCAGGCTGGAGTGTAGTGGCACGCTCACCACCACCGCAGCCTCGACCTGCTGGGCTCGGGCAATCCTTCTGCCTCTGCCTTCCAAGTAGCTGGAACTACAGGCACGCACCACCATGCCTGGCTAATTGTTTTTATTTATTGTAGAGACGAGGTCTCACCAAGTTGCCCAGGCTGGTCTCGAACCTATAGGCTCAGGTAATCATCTCGCCTCCGCCTCCCAAAGTGCTGGGATTATAGGCGTGGGCCATCACGCCTGGCAAATCTTATTTTTCAAAAGCCAAACCATTTGGAAATTATGTCCACTCCACGACCTTCTGCAGAAGGTAGACTTCACCTCACGAGACTTGCCAGCAAAACGAGGTCAGGGGGCAAGAGGGCTCAGGATTAGAAAGTACATTAGGAAACTACAGACCCCAGGGGAACTGAGCCTTGACTTTCTCATCCATAAAATGGACCCACCCGGACCTATCTAGAGGATAGCTGTAGGTCAAACTTCTTTTTCTTTTTGAGTTGGAGTCTCACTCTGTCACTCAGACTGGAGTGCAGTGGCCACTCCCAGCCACCGCAGCCTCGATCTGCTGGGCTCCAGTGATCCTTCCGCCTCAGCCTCCCGAGTAGCTGGAACTACAGGTGCGTGCTACCACGCCCAGCTCATTTTGATTTATTGTAGAGATGAGGTCTCGTCAAGTTGCCCACGCGGGTCTCGAACCCGCGGGCTCAGGCAATCCACTCACCTTAGCCTCCCAAAGTGCTGGGATTCCAGGCTGAGCCACTGAGCCCAGCTTAGGTCAAACTTCTATATGAAAGTTCCCAGCACACAGCTGGGTCCCCAATTAACGTTCCAGAAAGACCACATTCTCCCTTCCTCGCTTCAGTCCCTACTCCCCAGTCTGTTATACAGGAGGGTTGAGGAGCTGGTCTCCGCTGGGCTTTCTCCAAGCTCGGCTTTCAATTTCCATTTCCTGGGTGGGCATTCCTGGCAAAGCTATCAAGAGACTGGGCTGATTCCATTTGTGGCCACAGGGTTGTGGCACTGTCTGGCGAGGTTTTCTCTCCTGTGGATTTACTTATGGTGAGGTTTTTGCTACTTTATGGATTTACTTAGCTGAGAAAAAAACTCTCACAAAATAGATACTAATAAAATCACAAGGGGATCTACATTTAACAGATCATTACGGCTGAAAAGAATGGAACGGAGTATTATCTAGGTTGCCCCTGAAATATCACACTTGTAATGACCGTGAACTGACCCAGGAGCCAACAGGCTTAAAAGGGAAGCTGTGATTCTTGTGGTAGGGCAGTGAGGGTCTGATGGAGGGAGAACCTAGTTTTAGGAAGCTGCTCCCCAAGTGACTTCAAAGGTGACCCTTTCTTCCATCACCTTCTCCCTGCAAGTGGAGTAACAGAACAATGTCTTACATCCAGGAAGTAGGTTACCTGGGGGGCTGCAGAGTAAAAGGAATGGACAGAGCAGCCTTAAGAAACCCTTACAGGCCAGTTGCAGTGGCTCAATCCTGGAATCCCAGCACTTTGGGAGGTCGAGGTGAGCGGATTGCCTGAGCCCATGGTTCGAGAACAGCCTGGGCAGCTTGGCGAGACCTCATCTCTACAATAAAAATCAAAAAATTAGCCAGGCATGGTAGCCCGTGCCTGTGGTTACGGCTACTTGGAAGGCTGAGGCGGAAGGACTGCTGGAGCCCAGCAGGTTGACACTGGGGTGGCCATGAGCATGCCACTGCACTCTAGCCTG
>NW_007248554.1:0-632 GCF_000164805.1 Carlito syrichta | reverse complement strand
AAAAAAAAAAAAAAAAAACCGGGCTCAGTGGCTCAGCCTGTAATCCCGCGCCTTTGGGAAGCTGAGGTGAATGAATTACCTGAGCCCACGGGTTCAAGACCCGCCTGGGCAGCGAGACCTCATCTCTACAATAAATCAAAAAATCAGTCTGGGCGACAGAGTGAGACTCCAACTCAAAAAAAAAAAAAAGAAGCCCTTAGGGTGGAAACAACCCAAATGTCTGCTGATGGACGAATGGATACACAAAATGTAGTCTATTCAATGGAATCGATGCTAGTCACGGAAAGGAATGAGGCACTGACACACAAGTATAGCTCACTGTAGCCTCAAATTCCTGGGCTCAAGAGATCCTCCTACTTCAGCCTCCCGAGTAGCTGGAGACTACAGGCACGTCCCACCACGTCCAGCTGAGTACAAAACTTCTTTCTAGGGTGATGGAAATGCTCTAGAACTCTATAGAGGGGATGGCTGCCCAACAATGTAAATGTACTAAAAGCACTGAATTGCTCGCTTTAAAAGGGTTAGGTTGATAATATGTGAATCTCACCTCAATTTTTTTTTTTTTGAGTTGGAATCTCTCTTTTTTTTTTTTTGAGTTGGAGTCTCACTCTGTCGCCCAGACTGGAGTGCAG
>NW_007248553.1:155333-162055 GCF_000164805.1 Carlito syrichta | reverse complement strand
ATAGAAAGTGGGCAAACAACACGAACAGACATCTCTTAAAAAAAGACACACAGACGGCCAACAAATATGTGAGAAAAGATGCAACATCCCCCAACATCAGAGGAAATGCAAATTCAACCCACAGCGAGAAACCCCGTACTCCGCTCAGAAAGATCATACGAAAAGGTCAGAAAGCAAGAGATGTTCGTGAGGATGTGCTGAAAAGAGACTCAGTATACCCTGTGGTGCAATGTCCACCCTCTGTGGAAACAGCACCGAAATACCCCAAAGACCTAGGAGTTGATGCAACGTTTGGAATCCAGGGATCCCAGGACTGGGTGTCTACGTCAGGAAAGAGGTCGTGGCGGAAAGAAGGCGCCTGCACCGGTGTGTTCCTCACAGCACCGTTCACCACCGCAGAGAAGTGGAGTCAACATGCCTGCTCCTCGGCTGAGTGATGGATAAAGAACATGTAGCATGTGTGTGTATGTCACAGACTATTATTCAGTCACAAGAAACTTTGAGATAATATCTTTGTGGCTACGTGGATAGAATTGAGATCATTAACCCAATGAAGTGAGGCAAGAAACAAAAAATCAAATGCCACATCTTCTCACACAGAACTGGGAACTACAGAGAGGGTATAAAGAATTATAAGAAGCACTTTGGAGACTAAGATGGGGGAGGTTGGTAGGAGGTGAGAAATGAAAAATTTGCTCTCGGGTCAACGTGCAGTCGTGGGCGGAAGGAGGACACGCAGAGTCAAGGCCTGTTTACCACTGCACCATTCACCCGGGTAAAGAAAACCCACGTGTATCCCCTAAAGGTATCGAACACATGAGTAAGCAAAAAATAAGATAAATGATGCAAAATTGATATACAGAGACAGATAGAGACAGAGAGAGAGAGAGTTTGTGTGTGTGTGATTTTGACAAACAATTAATACACGTCTAATAAGGACCAGCCCATCCTCGGCCTGCGATAGACATTTCTAGAATAAAAAACGTGACTGTCTCAGGACCCGGGTGTGGGCGCAGCTTTCACACAGGTGGAGGTGAGGTCTGCACCTCTCATCTCACGGATGACGACCACACAATCAACAAGACCAACCCCCAAATGGCACAGCCAGCGAGAACCAGGGCCAGAGCAGAACCTCAGAAAGGCCGACAGTCAGAACCTCAGTCAGGCACATGGCTCTGAGGCCAAAGGAAAAAGAGCAGGTTGCAGGGCTGCGGTCATTCCCCCACTTAATGTCTGGAAATGAAGGACAAGATACCTTTCTGTACCACCCAGATGAGGCGGACATTCCTCCCGCCCCGATTCTCCTGTTCCAGGAGGAGGCCCAGGACACACAGACAAGTCGGGATAGGACAGTGAGTGAGGGGGAGGGGAAACCCAGAAGCTGCCGCAGCCCTGGAGGGGGGGGGACCGAGCCCAGGGAGCAGAAGGGCGTCCTTGGGGAAGGAGACAGGGAACGGAACAGGATCCACATCTACACTAGGTCTTACAACGCAAATACGGGTTTGTCTATGGCGAAGAGGGATGCGTGGCATTCAAGGTGGAGGGCACTGCCAACGTGCCAGCCAGAAATGGTCCTGTGCCCTTGATTCCTTTCGTCACCCAGACCTTCTGTGTTTGGCGAGACGCAGCCTTCACATCCACCCCCTGGCAGGATGTCATCATGGTCCCATCACAGTGTTATGAGGCCCGTCTCCTGGGGTCTCAGGCCGACTCAGCACAGTTGCACATTTCTGGAACAACGGGGAGTCTTGGAGGCTGCCCAATTGAACAGAGAGAACACAGACTTGGCAGACAGACACAATAGACCCCTCTGCCAGTGATACCTCGGTGGCTTTAGAAAGACACCGAACAACTCTAAGAATCAGTTTCCACATGCATAACAACGTTCGACTCTATGTAGAATTTGTCCAGCGATTACACGAGAGAACTCTGTTGGAGCACCCCAGCGCCCAGCACACACAAGATACCAAAAGCTGGTGCTTTTCCATGGGAGTTGATGACACCAAACCCTTTCTGGGTGTCCCACAGCAGCAGAACCCTGGAGATCCCATCACGGGTGCCTCGAGAAGTTGACCTTAGTGTTATTTCCACCCCAACCCCACCCCAGGGTCAAAATCCAGGTGAGCCTGGACTACTCCGTGGGCCAGAGGACCAAGCCTCTCTGCCCCGGGCAGTCCCATAAACACCTGTCTGTGAGTCCATCTAAACCACACGTTGACCTGGAGAGGCTGATAGGCCCAATCAGATAGGGGCAGGAGTACTGGGGAGGCACCTGTCTCTGCCTTTCTCTGCAATTTCTCATTACATGACCAAGATTATCACTAGCTGCGGGACAGAGGGAGAAAGAAGGTAAAGGAATCTGTTCTTCATTGCTGTAAACAATTTCTTGTGATCCAAAATCAATCTGTCACCCAAGAAGTGTGCAATGGGACGAACAGAGTTCACTGCAGCCTCAAAATCTGGGCTCCAAAGATTCCCCGATCTCTGCCTCTGTAGTAGATGGGATTACGGGTGGACATCACCAAACCCAGTTAATTTTTAACATATGATTGTTAGAGATGGATCGTGCTCTGTCTTCCAGGCTGGCATCTCCAATTCCTTGCCTCATGCAAGCCTCTCAACTTGGCCTACCCAGATGGTGGCATTACATTCCTGAGGACTGTGCCCAGTTTAGCTTATTTTGAGATTCCCTTCCAGGTCCTAGAATCTATAACACCTTCAAATATGGTGATGAACCATGCACCCCCAAGAGCTCTCCGGTGGGCAGAGTGTGCCAAGAAGGTCCCTTCCAGACCTGGACAGTCTTCTTGGACAGCAAGTCCAGCACAACCATCCTGGGTCCTCCCCTGGCTCAGGCCCCATGCTCAGCCCCCCCACCAGGGCTCGAGGTCCGGCTCCCCAGAGTGAACTACTACTCCTGTGTGTCTAGGTCTCCCTTCTGGAATGAGAAGAGGCTAGACTGGACCAGGGCACGAGCTCACATCTCCTGGGGCCTGAGAGTGCAGGAGGCCCAGAGAGACCTCCCATCGGCCCCTGACCTGACCACTCTGGGAAGGGCTAGGGGCGTGGGGGTGGGGAGTAGCCGCCAAGAAATTAGGACTCAGGCTCCAGAATTCACTATTTAGTGAACAGGAGCCAGGTAAAGGGCCTTTGTGGATTCTCCCAGTTCACTCTCTTGCCTAAGAGGTATTTTCAAAATGAAGGTGGAACTGGACTTCATGAGACCACAAAGCTGCTGCACAGGAAAAGAAACATCAGCAGGCTCAAACTCACAGCTAGGAGAGACCTCGGAGCCTAGATCTACAAAAAACTGAGTCAAGTTAGCCAGAAATGAAACAAATCATCCCATGGAAAGTGGGCAAACAACACGAACAGACATCTCTTAAAAAAAGACACACAGACGGACAACAAATATGTGGGAAAAGATGCAACGTCCCCCAGAGGAAATGCAAATTCAACCCACAGCGAGAAACCCCTGTACTCCGCTCAGAAGGACCATACAAAAAAGTCAGAAAGCAAGAGATGTTCATGAGGATGTGGTGAAAAGCGACTCAGTATACCCTGTTGGTGCAATGTCCACCCTCTGTGGAAACAGCACCGAAATACCCCAAAGGCCTAGGAGTTGATGCAACTTTTGGAATCCAGGGTCCCAGGACTTGGTGTCTACGTCAGGGAAGGAGGTCGTGGTGGAAAGAAGGCGCCTGCACCGGTGTGTTCCTCACAGCACCGCTGACCACCACAGAGAAGTGGAGTCAACATACGTGCTCCTCGGCTGAGTGATGGATAAAGAACATGTAGCATGTATGTGTATGTCACAGACTATTATTCAGTCACAAGACACTTTGAGATAATATCTTTGTGGCTACGTGGATAGAATTGAGATCATTAACCCAATGAAGTGATGCAGGAAACAAAAAATCAAATACCACATCTTCTCATACAAAATTGGGAGCATGGAGAGGGTATAAAGAATTATAAGAAGCGCTTTGGAGACTAAGATGGGGGAGATTGGCAGGAGGTGAGAAGTAAAAAATTTGCTCTCAGGTCAACGTGCAGTCGTGGGTGGAAGGAGGACACTCAGAGTCAAGGCCTGTTTACCACTGCACCATTCATCCGGGTAACAAAACCCACGTTTCCCCTAAAGCTATCGAACACAGGAGTAAGCAAAAAATAAGATAAATGACACAAAATTGATATACAGAGACAGAGAGAGAGAGAGAGAGAGAGAGTTTGTGTGTGTGTGATTTTGACAAACATTTAACACAGGTCTAATAAGGACCAGCCCATACTCGACCTGCGATAGACATTTCTAGAATAAAAAACGTGACTTTCCCAGGAGTTGGGTGTGGGCGCAGCTTTCACAGAGGTGGAGGTGAGGCCTGCACTTCATCTCACGGATGAAGACCACACAATCAACAAGACCATCCCCCAAGTGGCACAGCCTGCGAGAACCAGGGCCAGAGCAGAAGCCCTGAAAAGGCGACAGTCAGAACCCCAGTCAGGCGCTTGACTCTGAGCCCAAACAAGAAAAGAACAGGTTGCAGGGCTGCGGTCATTCCCTTCACTTAATCTCTGGGAATGAAGGACAAGATGCCTTTCTGTATCACCCAGATGGGGTGGACATTCCCCCCGCCCCGGTTCTCCTGTTCCAGGAGGGGGCCCAGGCCACACAGACAAGTCAGGATACGACAGCGAGTGAGGGGGAGGGGTATCCCAGAAGCTGCCGCAGCCCTGGAGGGGGGGGGACCGAGCCCAGGGGGCAGAAGGGCGTCCTCGGGGAAGGAGACAGGAAACTGAACAGGATCCACATCTAAACTAAGTCTAACAACGCAAATGCGGGTTTGTCTACAGCGAAGAGGGAAAGGTGGTACCAGGGCAGCGAACACTGCCAACATACCAGCCAGAAATGGTCCTGTGCCCTTGATTCCTTTCGTCATCCAGACCTTCTGTGTTTGGCAAGACGCAGCCTTCACATCCACCCCCTGGCAGGATGTCATCATGGTCCCATCACAGTGTCATAAGGCCCCACTCCTAGGGTCTCAGGTCTGCTCAGCACAGTTGTGCATTTCTGGAACAATGGGGAGTCTAGGAGGCTGCACAATTGAACAGAGAGAACACAGACTTGGTAGACCGGCACGTTGGACACCTCGGCCAGTCAGACCTGTGTGGACTTAAACTATACTGAACAACTCTAAGCATCAGTTTCCACATGCTTAACAAAGGTAGGCTCTAGGTGGAATTTGTCCAGCAATTAGGCGAGGGAACCATGTTGGAGACCCCAACACCCAGCACACACCTGATATCAAACCCTGGCTCTTTTCCCCTGGAGCAGATGACACCAAACCCTTTTTGAGCGTCCTAAGGCAACAGAACCCTGGAGATCCCATCAAGGGGCCTCAAGCAGTTGACCTTGGTGTCACTTCCACCCCAACCCCACCCAGCGTCAAAATCCAGATGGGCAGGCTCTGTGGGCCAGATGACCAGGTGTCTCTGCCCCGGGCAGTCCCATAAACGCCTGTCTGTGAGTCCATCTAAACTACAGGCTGCTGGAGAGGCGGATAGCCCCAAGCAGTTAGAGGAAAGGGTGCTGGGCCGGCCCTGTCTGTCTCTGTCTATCTCTCCTCTTCCTCATTACTTGACCAAGGTTATCACCAAGGCTGGAAGGACAGAGGCAGAAAGAAAGTAAAGGAATCTTCTCTTATCTGCCGTAAGCAGTTTCTTTAGCTAGGGTTCAATCTGTCACCCAAGAAGTGAGCAGAGGTATACAGAGTTCACCGCAGCCCCAAAATCTGGGCTCAAGTGATCCTCCCACCTCGGCCTCTGCAGTTGCTGGGAGGACAGGTGGGCATCCCCAAGCCCTGAGAATTTGTTAACACATTTTCTTTAGAGAGGGCCTTGCTCTGTTGCCCAGGCTGGTCTCCAATCCTGGCCTCATGTGAGCCTCCCAACTTGCCCTACCAAGACGACGGCATTACATTCCTGAGCTACTATGCCCAGCTTGATGCGATTTGATTTCCCTTCCAGGGAGTGGAATCTACTTCACCTGAAAATACGGGGGTGAACAATGGACCCCCAAGAGCTCCCTCAGATGAGAAATGTGTGCCAAGAAGATCCCTTCCAGACCAGGATGGACTTCCAGGACAACAAGTCCAGAAAAACCATCCCGAGTCCTCCACTGGCTCAGGGCCGCCATCCCCGAGATCCGATGATCCACTCGCTGAGGGTGGAAAAGACGTCTCGGGAACAGCAGACCCAGGCGCTTATCTCCAGTATAACACAGGCCTGGTCTACACCTCCATCCCTCCCCACTTCTGACTGCAGGTCTACAGCCACAGAGAGGGGAAGTCCGTGTGGACATGTACCCCTTGCTGGGAATATGCTCATGGCCGGCAAGCTCTGCACACTGAAACCACAACATGGTCCCTCCTCGTGAGTCTCTTGGGGAAAGGGCTGAGAGGTTGCCAGTGCAGGGACCTGGGCTCCAGCTCCAACTCCCAGGAATGATCATGATTCCTTTGTGCCTTGGTTTTTCTTCTGTACGAGCTCAAACGTCCCCAGGGCCTGAGGTGCAGGGCCCAGAGAGCCCCCTCCAATCGGGCCCCCTGACCGGACCTCTCTTGGGGAAGTTCTCGGGCACTTACCCTTGTCGTGGGTAAGTCACAAGGTCATTAAGGCCCAGCCAGGCCAGAATTTGCCATTTAGTGGACAGGATCCCGCAAGGC
>NW_007248553.1:153278-154754 GCF_000164805.1 Carlito syrichta | reverse complement strand
TACCTGGTGTCTACCCAAAGTAAGAGGTCACTGGACAAGGGAAAAGATGTGGACCCAACCGAAGTGGTGAGCAAATGATCATGGGATAAAGCCAATGTAACACACACACACCACGAAATACTATTCACCCATAAACAGGGAAAACTCAATGTGACTTGTAGCCCCGTGGATGGAATTGGAGGTCATTTCCTGAGGGAATAAACATGGAGCTGAACACCCATGACCAACGGAGTTCACTCACAAGAGGGAAAGACACTAGGGTCCCCATGGCCTAGAGAAGAGCAGAAAGGGCTTCAGAGACTGGGGAGAACCAGGAGGTGGAGAGGGACAAAACGTGTCCAATCCGGGACAATGTGCACTAATGGGACCGATGGGTCCCCTAGACCCAGACCTCTTCCCCCGACAGAGTCATATCTGTCACCAAAAACCTTTTGTGCCCCTAAAGTTACTGAAATAACAAACACGAGAAAGAAAATCAGGCAAACAACCAGGAGTGCACAAGCCTCTTTTGTATCTGTGTGTGGGGCGGGCTTTCCACAGACATTTAATGAACATCTACTGCACACCCGGCCACACTAGGCCGGTGATCGATGTTCCTAGAAGGACGAACCTGCCTGTCTCAGGGGCTGGGTGTGGGAGCAGCTTTCACACAGGAGGGGGTGAGGCTCACGCTTCTCACCTCACAGAGGAAGACCACAAGCTCAACAAGACTAATCCTCAAATGCAAAGCCAATGAGAACCAAGACAGGATCAGAGACCAGGGAGAGCCGAGGTCCGTACCCTGGCTGGGCACGTGACTCTGAGGCCAAGGAGAAGAGCTTCCGGGGTGGCAGTTATTCAACCCAGTTAAGCTCTGGAAATGAAAGACAGGGTGTACCTTCCAGAAGGGGCAGGCATCATCCCCCACCCCCAGGGTCACCTAACTCCAATGGAGAACCGAGGCCACCAAGAAAAGTCAGGGCAGGACGGTGAGTGACGGAGAAGGGAATCCCAGAAGCTGCTGCAGCCTGGAGGGTGGGGGACCAAGCCCGGTGGCCGGGGAGGCTTCCTCGAGGAAGGGGACAAGGACTGAGCTCTGTGAACATGCAAGCCAGGGTTTGAAACACGTGTCAGGTTCGTCCAGTGTCAGGGCAGAGGGCGCTGCAGGAGCAAAGGCAAAGAGGCCGGGAGCCCCCAGGCCCTGAGGCCTGATCCTGCTGTGGGCGGGGCAGGGGCGGGTGCCCGTCCCCCTCCCTGGGGCCAGGAGGACAGCGCATTTATAGCCGCAGCGGGCGGCCCTGAGCACCAGAGCCCGAGTCCTGGAAAGCATGCAGCCCGCCCAGCTTCTCCTGCTCTGCCTCCTGGGGGCCGCTGCGGCCAGCCCGACCCCGGACCCCCTGGGGAGTGCCCTCCTGGATGAAGGGGACGACCTGACGCGGCCGCCGGCCTGAGCTGCTGCTTTCTGGAGGACGACAGCCCGTCGTCCCGGCAGAGCGG
>NW_007248553.1:147142-152380 GCF_000164805.1 Carlito syrichta | reverse complement strand
TTACTGAATAAACACAAGCATTCCCCACATGGTATGTTCCGTGCTTTTATTTCTGGCTGGCCAGGACAGCCCCATGTCGCTGGGTGTCCCCTTGGGGAGGCCTCGGACACTCTCGGTTGGGCAGGGTCCCCTGGGGCCTCAGCTCATGAGGTGCTCTCTCCCAGGTCACCGAGCACCCTCGGGGTACCACTGCGGGGTGGCAGGCCTGTGGTGTCCTCGTTCCCTGCCGAGAGCCTGCACATAGGGGTGTCACACGTTTTGGTGCACACACCCCCACGCACGAGTCCTTGTTTTTGAAGCTACCCTTTCCTGTGACCCCATTCTGACGGTGTCTCCTCTGGAACCTGAGGCAAGCCCCCGCCGGCTTGCCTGAGACGTCAGTGGGCCCTCTTTTCGGAGAGGCCACAGCCAAGCTCTTAGGTAAAGGTCCCTGGCCCAGGCCCTCACCCAGGAAGACAGGCACACTGAGCTTCTGGACACCTCAATACTGGCTCTGTTAGCTGGGAGCCCCGGCCCTCTGGTTGACCTCCTGCAGGGCGAGGCCAGAAAGGGACAGGGGGTCACAGCAGCCCAGCAGTCCCTGGTGTGATCCTGAAAGGCTCCTAAGCCCAGGAGCCCTGAGATGTGGACTCCAGGTCTGCATCTTTCCCCAAAGTCCACCCACCCCCTCTAGGAAGGGCCAAGAGACCTGAGGTCTGCCTGCCGGTAGATGTCCTGCCCACACACCCTCTGAGGTAGGATGGACTTGAGGTCCTTCCTCACCTTGCTGTGAGTCAAGGGGGACCCCTCTGACAGTCCACTGGAGGGCTGGGCTCCAATCCCTGGACTGGAACAGGCCTCCTTAGAACTCAGTATCCCTCTTTTAACCAGAAGAGGCTGGACTATTCTTGGGCGCAAGCTCAAACACTCCCAGTGCCTGGGGGTGCAGGAAGCCAAGGGATCCCCGAACATCGGACCCCAATGTGTCCAGTCCCTTAGAGGGGCCAGTGGGACTGGGAAGCCATGTGGAGATGCTGAGATATTTCATTTTTTGTGGCTATTGTGAATGGGATTGTGCTTTTTAGATGGGTTTCTGTTTGTTTATTGTTGGTATATAGGAATGCGACTGTCTTTTGCACATTGATGTTATACCCTGAGCCTTTGCCAAAGGCCTTTATCAGTGCAAGGAGGCTTTTGACAGATTCTCTTGGGTATTTGAGGTATAGAATCAAATATCAAGATCAATCAAAGTCAAGATATCTTGACTTCCTCTTTTCCTATTTGGATACCCCTGATCTCCTTCTCTTGTCCGATTGCTCTAGCTAGCACTTCTCTAGATCAGAGTCTAGTCTGACGTAGACTTCATGGATGTCTTCTTCCATTCAGTAGACTGTCTGTTTAGTCTTTGTAATCTTTTTTTTTCTTTTCAGCACGTTAGGGTTCCTTGTAGATCCTAGATGTTGGGCCTTTGTCAGATACACAGTTGGCAAATATTTTCTCCCAGTCTGTGGGCTGTCTCCCTGCTCTCTCAGTGGTTTCTTTGTGTTTGCAGAAGGTTGTCAGTTTGATGAGGTCCCACTTGTCTATCTTATCTCTTATGACAAGGGCACTTGGGGTTTTGATCACGAATTGGTTGCCAGTTCCAATTTCCATAAGGGGACCTCCTGTGTTTTCCAAGCTTCTTATAGTTTGAGGTTTTACACTTAGGTCTGTGATCCATTTAGAGTTGATTTTTGTGTATGGTGACAGGTAGGGGGTCTTGCTTTAATCTTCTGCATGTGCTCAGCCAGTTTTCCAGGCACTCTGAACTGAATAGGTTCTCCTCTGGGGAGATGAACTACAAACTCCGGACGCTGAAACCACAACTTGGTCTGTCCTTCTGAGTCCCTCGAGGAAAGGACTGAGGGATTGCCCACCTGGAGACCTGGGCCCCAGGTCCAACTCCAGGGACCGAACCTTGGCTCCTTTGCATCTCAGTTTCCCCTGTGTAGCCAGAAGAGGCTCGGTGAGATCAGGACACAAGCTCACATACCCGCAAGGCACCTGTGTGGATTCTCCCCTGCTAGGGCAAGCCGACTCTCTTGCCCCAGGCAAGTTTTAAAAGCTAAGGATTAAGTAAGATGAATTATACCAGAAAGCTTCTCACCAGCAAAGAAACAATCTACAGAGAAAAGATGTTTTGAGAACAGCAGACCCAGGGGTTTACCCCAAGAGCGACACGGGCCTGGTCTACACCTGCACCCCTCTCCACTTGCTATGGCAGGTCTACAGCCACAGAGGGAGGAAGGCCCTGTGAACGTGGGCCTCTTTCTGGGAATATGCTGATGACAACTAGCTCTGGACACGAAATCCCAGCGCCGTTCCTCCTCCCGAATCCCTTGGAAAAATGACTGAGGTGCTGCCTGTCTGGGGGCCTAGTCTCCAGATCCAACTTCCACGACTGACACTAACTCCTTAGTGTCTCGGTTTCCCTTCGGCAATGAGAAGTGGCTATGCCAGGTCAGGGCACAGGCTCAACTACCTCCAGGGTCTGAGAGTGCAGGAGGCCCAGAGAGCCCCCTACCACCAGGCCCCTGGTCTGACCGCTTTGGAAGGATCCAGCAAGTGGGGAAGGGAGGAAGCCACAAGGACAAAGGCCAGGCTGGCTCCAGGATTCACCGTTTAGTGAACAGGACCCGGTCCAGGCTCCCGTGTGGCTTCTCCCAGCTGACTCCATTGCCTAAGAAGTATTTTAAAAATGCAGGAGTAACTGAGACTTTATAAACTCACAAAGCAGTACGCAGCAAAAGAAGCAATCAATGGAGCATGCAGGCACAAACACAACCAAGAAAGAACTCATAGCTAGGATCTACAAAAAACTGAATCGCGTCAGCAAGAAATTAAACAAATAAGCCCTTTAAAAAGTAGGCAAACAGCACGAACATCTTATAAAAAAAAAGACACACAAACAGCCAACATATGTACTTGAAAATTTTAGCATTACTCATCATCAGGGAAAGCTTAAATTAAACCCACAAACCCCCCTTCTCCATTCGGAATGACCACATTAAGAAGTCAACAATCTGTAGATGTTAGTGAAGATGCAATGGAAAGAGAACCGTTATACACTGTTGGTGCAATGTCCACCCTCTGTGGAAGCAGCATGGAGACATCCCAAAGACACAGGAGTTGACCTCACTTTTAGAATCCAGGAATGCCAGTACTTGGGATCTACATAAAGGAAAGAGGTCCTTGTGCAAAGAAGCAGCCCGCACTGGTGTGTTTTTCATGGCAGAGTTCACAACCTCAGAGAGGTGGAATCAGCATAAGTGCCCATCAACTGAATAACGGATGGAGAATATGTGGCATGTCTGTATATAACTTGGACTATTACTTAGCCCCCCCCAAACCATGAGATAATATGTTTAGTGGCAATGTGGATGGATTGAGACCCTTAACGTAATGAGGAAATGCAGAGAAAAAAACAATCTTCTCATGTATGATTGGGAGTTACAGTGAGGATTCACAGAGGCATAAAGAATTAATAGAACCACTTTGGAGACTAAGGTATGGAGGCTGCAGGGGGTGAGAAATGAAAAATGTACAAAAGGAATTGAGGACTCAGGACTGTTTCTGGCTGGCACGTTGGCAGTGTTCTCCGCCTTGAATACCATGCGACCCTCTTCTCCATAGACACACTTGTATCCATGTTGTAAGACCTAGTTCCTATATGAACCCTGCTCCGTTCCCTGTCTCCTTCCCCGAGGAAGCCCTTCTGTCCCCTGGGCTCGGTGCCCTTTCCTTCAGGGCTGCAGCCGCTCCTGGGATTCCCTTCCCCATCACTCACTGACCTATCTTGACTTGTGTGTGTGGCCTGGGCCCCCTCCTGGAGTAGGAGAGCCGGGGTGGGGGGGATGTCCACCCCATCCGTCCTTCATTCCCAGAGACTAAGGGAAGGGAATGACCGCAACCCCGCAGCCCGCTCTTTTCTCACTTGGCCTCAGAGTCACGTGTCTGACCGGGGTTCTGACGGTGGTCCTTTCTGGGCTTCTGATCCTGTCTCTGGTTCTCACTGGCTGCTTCATTTGGGGATTGGTCTTGTTGATTGTGTGGTCTTCATCTGTGAGATGAGAGGCGTGGATCTCACCTCCCCCTGTGAAAGTCGTGCCCACGCCCAGCTCTGAGCCCAATCAGGTTCTTCGTTCTGAGAATATCTGTCATAGTTTGAGGATGGGCTCTTACTTAGTAGATGTGCTTTAAGTGTTTATTGAAAGTATAGATGCACGCACACACACACAACAGGGGTTTGTGCCACTTTTGTGTCATTTGTTATCTTATTTTGTCCTTACTTGTTTTTTCCAATAGTTTTAAGGGTACAAGAGGGTTTATTTTCCCCGGATGAATTGTGCAGTAGTGAAGAGGTCTTGGCTTTAAGTGTCCCCATTACCTCCACTAGTGCACGTGTATCCAATAACAAATTCTTCATTTCTCACCGCCTGACAACTTCCCCTGTCTTATTCTCCAATGTGCTTTTTATAATTCTTTACGCTTCTGTGAACCATGACGGAAGCTCCACTTAAACATGAGAAGATGTGGTATTTGGCTTTTTTTCTGCGTTACTTCATTAGGTTAATGGTCTCAGTTCAATCCACAATGCCACAAAAAAATATTCTCTCATAGTATTTTTTTATGACTGAATAATAATCCGTATGTACATGTCACATTTTCTTTATCCGTTATTCAGTTGACAGGCCCTTATGTCAAATAACACGTCTGCAGTTGTGAACTGTACTGTGATAAACACACCAGTACAGGCCTCTTTTATGCACGAGAACCTCTTTCCTTATTAGATACCAAGTACTGGGATTGTTGGATTCCAAAAGTTAGACCAACTTCTAGGTCTTTGAGATATTTTCATTGTTTCCACAGAGGGTGGACGTTGCACCAACAGTTTATAACGATTCTCTTTTTATCACATCCTTACTAACATGTATGGGCTTTTTAATATGGTCTTTCTTCACGGAGTAAGGTGGTATCTCGCTGTGGATTGAATTTGCATTTCTCCTGGTGATGAGTGATTCTGAGCATTTTTCCACATATTTGTTGGCCGTTTGTCTTACTTTTTTTTTTAATTATTTTTTATTTTTATTGTTTGAGTTGGAGTCTCACTCGGTCACCCAGACTGGAGTGCAGTGGCCGCTCCCGGCCACCGCAGCCTCGACCTGCTGGGCTCTGGCGATCCTTCCGCTTCAGCCTTCCGAGTAGCTGGAATTACAGGTG